>NC_056747.1:378499356-378552522 GCF_019279795.1 Protopterus annectens | reverse complement strand
CACACACACCTATCTATATACACACACACACACACCTATCTATATACACACACACACACACACCTATCTATATACACACACACACACACACACCTATCTATATACACACACACACACACACCTATCTATATACACACACACACACACACACACCTATCTATATATACACACACACACACCTATCTATATCTCTATATGTCTATGTCTCCATGTCTATCTATATATGTGTCTACTGTAAACTTTTGAACACTTTATCGAATCCCATTACATCGAATTCCTGGAACTACGAAAAGAAAACCCCGGAAAAGGAACCACTTGGCCACCATG
Organism: Protopterus annectens; assembly: GCF_019279795.1. Classification (NCBI taxonomy): domain Eukaryota; kingdom Metazoa; phylum Chordata; order Ceratodontiformes; family Protopteridae; genus Protopterus; species Protopterus annectens. The sequence continues at coordinate 378,552,195 of NC_056747.1, read as the reverse complement.
GTGAACTTTCCTTCCTCTACTGTAGTGCAATCTCGGAGTTGCTATATTTAGTTAGGGGGATGAGGAGAGTTTTTTGTTTTTCTGTTTGTTGTTTTGTCCTGGTGGTCAAGTGATAAAAGAAATCTTACCCAAGAGAGAAATTTGACACTTTTTTTAATTTGTAAAAAACAAATAGTTTGGAAAAGCACCATTAAGTAAAACTACAAAAAAGAATAAAAAAAAAAAAAAAAAAGAGGTGCTCCAAGGTCAACAAAACACCATAAGCTACACACAGGTATCCAGTAAGAAAATGTTTATTCCAAACTATAAAAAAGGTTAAGCACTTTCATCCCACCAAGTACGCTCTGGGACTTCTTCAAAACAAGCATTTTATAAACCCATCAATCATTCAATAATTCAATTGTAAAAGGCCATTAAAAATAGACTTATGGAAAATCTACGCATTTAAGCCTATATAAAAGCATAAACCAGATATCTTCATTATTAAAAATAATAACTTCATTATTGAGAAATGTCTGTAAACAATATAATATTCTTAAAACCATACAGAAATCAAACCTTTGGTAATTTGAAAATAGTTTATTCAAAGGTCCAAAGCTCTTTCCTTCAACACGGGTAGCAGGGAAATACTGCCCCAGGTCTTAATGACTGTATTTGCATTTATGCAAGTCATCTAAAAATGGAAAAACGTGTATACTCCCCAACCTTCAATGTGTTATAACTGGAGCTAGACACTCTGAATTATCCACTGCACCAAAAGTGGTCACAAAGTTTAAGGCACAGAACTGATAATGTAATCCAGACTAAGAAAACCTTAAGAAATATCTCAAGTCAAGATGAAAAGGGATGTCTAAGTATCACATAATTCCTACCGTTACCAGGAAACTTGGAAAAGGAGTTAACAGGTTGTGCAGTAACAATATGACTTTGGGTACCATCACAAACATGTTTTGAAAAGATAGATCCAGAACTAGTCTCAATCATTTTCATTTCTTGGCACAAGAGTCTGACCTGGAAGAGGAGGAATGACCCCCTGGAAGGGCAGCATTTTATCCCACTGCCATCTGTAACCTTGATGAATGATGTTCATAACACATTTGTCTGAAGCAATCTGTTAGCTTGTGAGTTGTTGTCAAACAAGACTTTTGTATGTTCTCCTGTAACCCCAATCTGTGCAGGAGATACCTTTCCCAACTGAGATGCTCTCAAACATCTTGAAAGAGGCTGTTCAAAAAATAAAATGCACAGGGAAAAATGTGAAGTACCTTGCAGTCTGCAGAAGGCCATCACTGGAGCCAGATACACTGTGAATACCATTGGAGCAGTGGATAGACTAAACAGTAATGCAGAGAAGAGAAAATTTGATTCGGGCACAGACAACCTTAAGACACATCTGAAAAATCTGAATCTATAGGAAAGTGATAAAATCTTAGGATATCAGAAAACTCAAATGGGGAAGGTCTGTATAGTGTATAAATATTTCAGAATTAAAGGATCAGCAATAAATCAACAAATGTGAATAAACCTCAGTAAATACTTAAGAAGACTGAAACCAATATTGAAAACAGTCTTGACATTTAAGAATAAAGTCCAAGTTCTATGTTAATAAGTTCATAGCTGTGTGCTAGGGTAATGACCCTGGAGCCTTTAAAAGCCTAGCCCATAGGATTACCCTGGCATCGTGCCAGGGTAATGACCCTGGAGCCTTTAAATGCCTAGCCCATAGGATGACCCTGGCATCGTGCCACCCGACCTTAGTTCCCAGTACCTCTGGAGTGATCCCCAGAGTGATTTTTCTATTTCCCATCCACTCATCAACATTTCTCTTTAAGACAGCCAGTGAGGTCCGCTGTTTGACATGTATGGGAAGTGTACTCCATAGCATGGGCAGTCTCTGGGTTATGAACCTGTCGCTCCAGCTTGTTCTGTTGATTGCAATAATGTGGTTAAGATCTCTGGAGTGTGTGGTAGAGAGGGATTTGGATTTACTTAGCTGTAGGATTTCCAACAGAGCTGGGTCAGACATGGATTTGTAAGTCAAGCATAAATCGCCTCTAAATAGCAGATATGAGACAAAAGAATAGTTGGGAGTTTTTTTTTTTTTTTTTTTTTTTTGAGTCTGTCCATATAGGACAGATGTTTAAGGCCTAGGATCCTCTCGCAGCCTTCTCCAGTTGTTGCAGGTGTCTAGTGAGGTACATGCCAAGTGGGGAATTGTACTCTATGATTGGCCTAATGAGGGAAGAGTAGAAGGAGACGATGACCTCTTTCTTCCTGGATGCAAAACCCTTATTAATTAATTAGACATGCCACATAGGAGTTTATGACCATAGTGGCAATGTGGTGGTCAAAAAAAGAGAGGTTGCTGTCAACCTGTGTTCTCACATCTCTTATAACTCCTTCTGTGTTCAGTGGACTACCACTTATGTGGTAATTCATGGGAACCAGGTTTTTCCCAAAGGGGATGATGACGCTTTTTTGCATAGAGCTCAAGGCCATGGTTCTGACACCAGTCATTTGTCTCAGTGAGGCCTTTCTGTAGGATGTCAACATCACTTGGAGAGGTTAATAATAGCGCCCAACTTGCAATCTGTGAACTTTGCCAGCCAGAGTCCCTTCATGTTGGCCTGGACTTCAAGGAAGTAGATACCAAACAGGAGAGGACCCAGGACCGAACCCCTGTGGGACTCCCCTTGTGACAGGTCGGCAGTTTGACTTGGAGTAAGCTACTATCACACTGTGGGTTCTGTGAGCAAGTTTGCAACCCACCTAGTGATCTACGGGCTGACACCTAGCTTAGCGAGTTTCGCTATGATTCCTGAGAGAGGAATGGTATCAAAGGCCTTGGCCAGATCAAGGAAGGCTGTATGGACCACCTTGTCTTCATCCACAGCTCGAGTGACCGACTCAAAGACCAGGTTTAACAGGCATGATCTACCCTTCACAAAGCCAAACTGTGTAGGATCCAGTGTTTGGAGATCCCCTATATCCTTGTTTATTAGGTCCATGATGATGCGTTCCATAGATTTGCATATCAGACTAGTCAGGCTAATGGAGCGATAGTTTCCAGGGTCTGTACTCGTTCCTCTTTTCTGGATAGGAATGCCTTTAGCAGTGCGCCATTCTGTAGAAACAAAGCCGGAGGTGAGGCTGTGATTGAACAGGGCACACAGGTTAAGTGCCAGTTTACTCTGTAGTTCATGTAGAACACAACCAGGGATATTGTCAGGTCCCACAGAAGTTGCATTCTTGGCCTTGGACAGTGCGGTTTTAACTGGTACTGCAGTAATACTGGGTGCCTGGCAATCTACTGGTGCTGTGATTGGCCCTTTGGTGGGGGAGAGAGGGGTAAAGTTGGCATTGAACCTGTCAGCCAGTATATTGGCACTATCTGTTGGCTCTGTATAGGAGGTACCATTGTGCAGTAGCTCGGGGCAAATCTGGGTACTGTCATGGAGATTCTTTACATAACTATAGAAGGCCTTGTGGTGGTCTTTACGATCTGCTGCAATTCTGTTTTTATAGCTAGCTTTAGAGGATTTGATGAGGGATCTCAACTTTTTTGAGGCCAAGGGAGTTTTTCCAGTCTTGGGACTTCACTTTATTCCGCATCAGTTTCCTCCTCCTGTTGTAGAGTTTGTTTATGGCAGAGGACCACCAGATTGGCTTCCTTTTTTGGAAGACAGCTTCTTGTTTCTATTGGGTATGGTGAGATGCATGCTTTTGTGTAAGTGTTCGTACAGTGCATTGGTGTATGATTCGGTCATGCAAATATTCTCCATATGCATGGTGCCATGAAGTTATCCACCTCTGCTTTTAGGAGCCCAAAGTTAGCTTTGGAGAAGTTTTTCATAGTGATTACCTTTCTGGTGGGGGGGGGGGGGTGGATTTCCATTGTGGTCAGATCTAACCAAGGAGGAGCTGACTATTGATGTAGAGCAATGGTCACCCATGTTAGTAATGACCAGGTCAAGGATGTTGCTACCTCTAGTGGGGGTAGAACAACTGGTCCTGGGCATTGGAATTGATCAATTCCAGGAAACATTGGGCAATTGCATTGGTACACGAGTAGTTTTCCGACTTAATGAAGGGGTAGTTGAAGTCATCCAGCATGCGTGTGTTAGGTTGGACCTTAATATTCTCCAGGGTGCTTAAAAATGTGGAGTGAGTCTTGGCACATAGTGGAGGACCTATAGCAGGAGAAACCTGAACCACTGTCCTACCCAGTGTTACCTGCACCTGAAGTATCTCGGATGCGTTATGTTGGGCTACCAGTCTGGAGGTGTGCGCATCCTTTATGAATATGGAACAGCACAGCCTTTGGAGCTTCAGTACATGTTCTGGGGCCGAAAGGTGTGGAATGGGTTATAGCCTGGTAGGGCAGGGGTGCTTTCTGCTGCCTTGAACCAGGTCTCTGTTACAGCACAAAATGTCAATGTTCTCCATTTTAAGGAGTGCTTCGAGTGAGTGCATTTTGATATTTAGACTTCTAGCGTTGAGCAGCATGACCCTCAGACTGCATTTCTTTATAGCTGTTATGGTGGTAATTTGGGCTTTGGAACACTGCCTAAAAAAAGCACTAGAGGGGTGGCAAGAGTCTTGGCCAGTATCCGGAAGCCAAGGGATGACAGATGCAGGCCATCTCTAGCAAAGCATCGAGGTCTGTCAATCATGTCATCCCAGGCAGACAGATACAGGATCCCCTTAGAATGACACCAGAAACTTAGCCATTTGTTGAAATCAGTCAACTTCTGCTTGTACTGTGGTATCATTCTGGGTGACTGTTGGAGGCTTCTCAGGGCTAGGATCATAGCTGCCTGGGCTATATAATCTGAGAGCTCCTCCAGCTCACACCATGTAATCCAGTGAGGTACGTCTCGGGTCATTCACACCCACATGTACGGAGTCATATTTATACCTGTTTTTGAGGGACCTGAGTGGGTGCGTTATATGGCAGATCCTGGCACCTGACAGGCAGCGGACTTCTACTTTCTCCTTGCCTTAGGGACTTTGGTTGAGTGGCACACTGTTTAGGAGAGTTGCGTGTCTTGTGATTGATGCTGTGGTGGTGGAGTGCATTTCTGCCTTGGAGGTCTCTGCTTTGAGTAGATTTTTACTGACAGCCTCTGCGAAGGTGGGTGTGTGGCTTGTGTTTTTATGTGAAGGCAGCGCTGGTATGTGTTCTGGAGGGCTGTGTGTTCCATGTGGTGTGGTGCCAGTGAACAGTAATGCGAGATGAATCCAAGAGCACTCCAAAAGGTGTGGTGCCAGTGTTGACCTTCTCCTCTTGGCCAGCTATTCCGGTCTTGGCTGGAAGTGCATGGCTTCCAATTTGGGTATGTAATTGCATCTCTCGCAAGTCTGAGTGTTTGCAGGTAAGAGGATGGGGCTGTAAGTGTACATGAGGCAGTTGTTACATTGCCTCAGGATGCCCAAGTTCACCAGATTAATAGGAAACAGCACAGGGAACTGACCTTTAGACATGCCTGGAGGGGTGGGCATTAATAAGTACTGGAGTGTTTCCTTTTAGAACTTTTAGTGCTGGTAGCACTTTTGTGTGCTACATTAATTGCTACAAGATGTCTGGTAAAGTGCTAGACTAATAAGCTATTCAAAGTGCAGGAGAGGAGAGAACTAGCAGATCTAAGGGAAAAAATTGAAGAGCAGACTTTTAGCACTGCTCAGAACCTTACAAACAGTCCTGGATACAGCAAATCTGGACTAGATTAGTTACAGGACAGGTGGGAAAAGAAGCACAAACATGGGATTTTAAACCAAAAAGTTGAAAGAGATGGAAAAAACACTGCCCAAACGGCCAATAAACTACAATTTCCTAGGCCAGAAACCACTTCTCTTGTGGTAGGTAGGCTACTTGTGGTAGGTAGGCTACCTAGTGCTTACCATTCCCACCGATAGGTTAGACGGCTTCCCTCTGAAACAGAAAGGCTTGAGGGCTCAGAAGCTTACAAACAGTCTTGGATACAGCAAATGTGTATCTGGACTAGACTAGTTAGTTACAGGAAAGGCGGGAAACAAGAGCAAACGCAGGCTTTTGAACCAGAAAGTTGAAAGAGATGGAAAAATTGCCCAAACTGCCAATAAACTACAATTTCTGGGCCAGAAACCACTCCTCGTGTTAAGTAGGCTACCTAGTGTTTACCACAGCCACTGATAAGCTAGACTGCTTCCCTCCAACACAGAAGGGCTTGGGGGCTCAAAAGCTTACAAACAGTCCTGGATACAGCAAATCTGTATCTGGACTAGACTAGTTACAGGAAAGGCAGGAAATAAGCTTAGAATTTTTCTTTTTTATACAGAAAAACAGCTAAAAGCAGCTAAAACAGCACTAAAAACAAACAGTTCAAGTGCAGTGCAAGCTAGCACGAGTGTGTAGCATTATAAAGTAAATACAGTTTAAATAAATGCAATTTATTCAAACTGTCTTTTGAACTTTAAATTAAGTTGTTTTATTCAACTCTGAACAGTTAAAGTGCCAAGAAGCGCAGTCAGCACACACAAGGAGATACTAGCAAAGTTTTTTTTTTTTGTTAGTAAAGTGGAAAGAGAAAGGAGGAACCGAAGATAATTAAAGGTTAAGAACCTAAGTGGGTTGGCCTTCTCAAATGTTCTCTCTGTATTGGGTAGAATGAGCTAATGACACTAGAATGGGAGGAGTGTCCCAGATCAAATTTACAGTAGGGGTGGGCAACAGCAAAGCCACTAATTACAAGAGCAACTAGATATTGATACGGTCTCAGAATTGTAACTCCTTATACAGTAGTATAAAAGGAAAACTTAAGAGTCTCAGAGAATCAGCCAACAAAAAAGCTGTGCCTCGCACATTGGAAGGCTGGCTTCATAGGTTGGTACTAGGCTATCAACCCTAGGGCCTATGCAAGCCTAGCCATAATTCCCTGGATATTTCTTCCCACAATAATTTACTTCTCTGGACACCTATCTAGCAGGGTGACTGACATGATCCCCGGGGTGAATTTCCTATCTCCCATCCAATCATCAAGGTTCTTTTCGAAGAGGGCCAATGAGGCAATCTGCTTGACATGTATGGCCAGTCTATTCCAGAGTATGGGGAGTCTCTGGGTCAGGAACCTATCCCTCCAGCATGTTTTGTTCATTGTGATGACAAGGTTTAGATCCCTGGAGTGTGTGGCTCTGAGGGATTGGGATTTCTTTAAGTGGAGCATGTCCAACAGCTCAGGGTTTGATATAGCCTTGTGTGTTACGCAGAGATTGCCTGAGAGTAGACTATATGCCGAGTATAGTTGGAGGTTTATTTTAGACTGTCAGCATATGGCATCTGCTTTAGGCCTGTGATTCTTTTAGTGAGGCATTTCTGTGGCCTTTCCAGCTGTTGCAGATGTCTCGTCTTGTGAGGTACATACCAAATGGGGCATTATACTCTATAATGGGTCTAATGAGGGATGAGTACAGTGGAACAATGACCTCCTTTTTTCTGGATGAAAAGCCCTTAGTGATGAGGTGTGCCACATAGAAGGATTTCCTGACTATTGTGGCGATGTGGTTATCAAAAGTGAGACCACTGTCCACCTGTGTCCCTAAGTCGCTCATCACACTTTCGACATTTAGTGTCCTGCCACCTATGTGGTAATTTTTCCAAAGGGGATAACTATACATTTCTTGGCATTAAGCTTGAGCCCACGTCTCTGGCACCAGGCATCTGTTTCTGTAAAGCCCTTTTGTAGAATATCCACATCATTTGGGGATTCAATAATGGCTTCTAGTTTGTAGTCATCTGTGAACTTTGTTAGCCAGAGTCCCTTAGTGTTGGCCTGTACTTCAGAGAAGTAGATGCCAAACCAGAGTGGTCCCAGGACTGAACCCGGAGGTACTCCACTTGTCTGGAGCTGGATTTGGAGTCTGCTACTTTTACAGTCTGGGTTCTGTCAGTAAGCCAGTTGGCAACCCGAGTGACATAGGGATTTATGCCCAGCTTAGTAAGTTTATCTATGATTCCAGAGTGGGGGATGGTGTCAAAGGTCTTGGCGAGGTCCAGATAGGCTGTGTGGAATGCCTTACCCTCGTCCACAACTCTGGAGACTGATTCGAAGTCAATCAGATTCAGGAGACAAGATTGGCCCTTCACAAACCCAAACTGGGTGGGGTCCAGTGTTTGAAGGTTGTCAATGTCTTGGTTTATAAGTTCCATGATAATGCGTTCCATGCCCTTGCAGATCAGGCTCGTCAGACTGAAGGGACGGTAGTTCCCGGGATACAAGGTGGATCCTCCCTTGTGGAGCGGGATAACTGTAGCTGTGCACCACTTAGTGGGCACGAAGCCTGAGGTGAGGCTATGATTAAACATGACACTTAGGTGAGGTGCCAGTTCATTTTGTAGTTCATGTAGTACACAGCATGGGATGTCATCTGGTCCCATGGATGCTGTATTCTTAGCTTTGGAGAGTGCGGTTTCTACCTGTGTGGCCGTGATTATCGGAATTTGGCAATCTTTTGGTATGGAGATGGGCCCTTTAGGGGGTGAGAGGGGGGTGAAGTTGGCACTAAATCAATCTGCCAGGATATTGGCAATATCCTTGGGATCAGTATATTTAATGCCATTCTGTTGTAGCTCAGAGGAGATCTGAGCATTGCCATTTTGATTCTTGACATAACTACAGAATGCCTTGTGGTTGTCTTTGGAATCTTCAGCAATTTTATTTTCGTAACTAGCTTTTGAGGATTTTATGAGGGATCTCAGTTTCTTACCGAGGCTGGTGAGGGGTTTTTTTGCATCCCGGGATTTTCCTCTTTTCTGCAACAGTTTCTTCCTTCTGTTGTATAGTTTGTTTATAGCAGGGGACCATCAGATTGGCTTCCTTTCTTTGGAGGAGAGCATCTTGGTTCTATTTGGGATGGCATGATTCATGCACGAGTGGATGTGCTCCTAAAGTACCTTATTGTAGGATTCTGCAGTCGAACTTCCAGATCCTGTCTGTGTGGGTGTTGTGAAGTTTGTCACTTCTGATTTCAGTAGCATGAAGTTGGCTTTGGAAGTTTTTTAAAGGAGGTTTCCTTACTGGGGGCGGGGGGTGGATGTCAAAGGTGATTTGGTTATGGTCAGACCTGACCAATGAGGGGGTGACCACTGGTGTTGAGCATCTATCTCCCATGTTGGTTATGACCAGGTCTAGGATATTGGAGCCCCTGGTGGGACAATGGATTAGTTGATCCAGGACACTGGAATTTATTAATTCCAAGAACCGTTGGGAAAAGGAGTGGGTACCCTAGTAGTTTTCCCAATTAATGGCAGGGTAGTTGAAATCACCCAGTATTAGGGTGTTTGGTTGTATCTTAATATTTTCCAGTATGTTTAGAAAGGTGTAGTGAGAATCTTGGGGCACGGTGGGGGATCTGTAGCAAGCTACAATTTGGATTGCAGTCTTACCTAGTGTGTTAGTTGCACTTGGAGAATTTCAGATGCATTGTGTTGGGCAACTGGCCTAGAGGTGTGAATATCCTTGGTGAATATGGACACTCCTCTACCTTCAGTGTTTAGGTCTTGGTTTTGTGGCCGAAAAGTGTAGCAAGAATTGTAGCCTGGTATTACAGGGGTGCTCTCTGGAGCCTTGAACCAGGTCTTGCTGCACAGATATCGATGTTCTCCAGAGTGCCGAGAGAGACTGCATTTTGAGGTTTAGACTTCTAGCATTGAGTAGCATTACCTTCAGATTTTGCATGCTTGTATCAGTTACGGTGGTGGTTTTATCCTTTGAACCTTGCCTAAAAAAGGCACTATAGGGGTGACAAGAGCTTTAGCCAGTAACCTGAATCCCAGAGGTGACAGTTGCAGACCATCTCTGGCAAAGAATCATGGTTTGTCGATCATGTCTTCCCAGGTAAATACTGGATCCCCTTTGAATGACACCAGAAGTTTAGCCAATTGCTGAAGTCAATCATTTTGTCCTTATACTGTGGTATAATTCTGGGCGAAGGCAGGATGCTGCTCAGGGCTAGGGTCATACCTGCCTGGGTCACATGATCCAAGAGCTCTTCCATGTCTCTTTTCATGTAGTCCAGGGAGGTACGTCTCAAGTCATTCACCCCAGCATGGACAATGACAGAGTCGTATTTGTACATGTTGTGGAGTGACCTTAGTGCATGCGTCATGTGGCAGATCCTAGCACCAGACAGGCAGCTGACTGTAATTTTCTCCTTGTTCAGCCTGGTGAGTAGGACATCAGTGTGCCTGACTACAGAGTCACCTAGGACTAAAGTGTTGGGTACATTGTCTTGCCTTAGGGGCTGTTGTTGGGTGGCACACTGGTGATGTGAGCTGTGTGTCACTTTGGTTGTGACTGGTGTTTGTGTTTCGGCTTCAGAGGTCCTTGTTTCTTGGGCAGGTTAATGTTAAGGGCCTCCGCATAGGTGGGTTTAGTGTTGCTATGTCTGGGTGTTGAAGGGCTATGAGTTGCTTGATGGGTAATGCAGGTGTTAACCTTCTCCTCTGGACTGTCTAGCAAAATCTTGGCCGGAGAGAGCTTTGCTTCCAGTTTGGCTATGAAAGTGCATCTCTCGCAGGTTGTAGTGTTGGGTGGCAGGAGGAGAGGATTGCCTGTGTACATGAGGTAGTTGCCGCATTGCCCCAGTATGCCCAGATTCACCAGGTGGACAGGAGAAATCACCGGAAGCTGACCTTTGGACATGCCTGTTTAGGTACTTTTTTTGTAAAGTTTAAGAGCGGTTTTCCCTTACCTTTGCAAGGTACTTTGCAATTATAGGCTGTTTAGTGCCTATGATTACTTTCTCCTTATTGGCCAGGAGAGTTGAGTGTTTGAATCAGTTTCAGGCTTCCTAGTGCTTTCCAGCAGGTTCTAGAGCAAGTGCTAGTCACAGGGGTTCAGATTTTAGTGCTACTACTGAGAAACCAGCTAGTTCTAAGAGAAAATTTGAAGAGCAGACTTTCTGGCACCTGGAATAGTTTAACTGTAGCCTCGCAGTGCTGCACGATGTGAAAATTGTGCAAACACACACATCTTTAAGCCAGAAAGTTGAAAGGGATAGAAATCAGCCCAAAAACGCTAATAAAATTACAATTTCAGAGCTAGAAACCACTCCCCTAGCGTTAGATAGGCAGTACAATGCTCACCAGTCCCACTGGTAAGCAGTAGGACTTCCCTCTACCCCAGCAAGGTCTGGATAGCTCTGAGCACAGAAAATAAAATCCTGAGACAAGCAAAGCCTGGGATATGGACTGGCTAGAAAAGGTGGGAAATGAGCAAACAAGATAGTATTTTTTTTTGTTGAAACAGGCTAAACAATGCAATTATAGTAAATAAACACAGAAAAGGCTAATGCACTCGAGTGTGTAGTCCTACACAGTAAATGCAATTAAAACTCTACAAAATTAGCAATTTAAAACTTTTTACATGAAGCAAGGCAAGTGCACAATTGAAAAACGATTTAAGAGGCAGTAACAGCAGAAGTAGCTAGTCTACATATACAGAGAAGTCTATATATACAGAAAAGCAGCTAAAACACACAAACACTTCAGATGCAGTGCAACCTACAGCACTTGAATTGTAGCAATATTAAGGCAATTAGTTATAATGTTTGTCTTTCGGCTTTTTCCCAGTAAGGGGTCACCACAGCGGAACTCCGGTCCGCTAATGATTGGCAGTAGATTTTTTACGAAACGCCGAGGTGCCAGCTCAACGACCAACCTTCAATGAAGGAACGCCCATTTACGCACACATGTCTTTTGAACGCTACCCAACGGCGGGGAGGACATGCAGACTCCACACATAAGGCACTCCCAAGCAAAGCCGAGAATCAAACGGGAGAACCTCTTGCTGTGAGGTAACAACGCTACTGCCATACCACCGTGGAAACCTATAATAAATGCTCTAAAATATACTCTATATTTCCAAAATGTTTGGGAAGCAGTCAGAACACAAGGAGATTCGGGCAAAAAAAAATTTTTTTTTTTTTGAAAGGGAGAAACAGAAGGCCTTATCAAATGTTCTCTCTGTATTAAGTAGAATGAGCTAATGACACTAGACTGGGAGGAGTGTCCCAGATCAGATTTACAGTAGGGGCTGGCAACTGAAAAGCCACCAAGTATAACAGCAAGACACCAACAGGGAGGGAGGGTGGAGACAATACTAAAGGTATTAGCCTACAGACACAGTAAAGCACTACAGAAAGCGACAAAATGAAAGTTTATAAACATATAAAGGAGCAATGAGACTCTACAGAACGCTTTAACTGCAAATAAATCCGTTACCCGTGCAGATTAATCAATAGCAATAAAAATACACTCAAAAACTATGCAGCAAGCAATAAAAAGTGCTATATATAAATTGCTAGAAACAATAATCAGTATAAATAATCGAAAAAAACAGGATACTTGTATATCTCAGCTAAGAGTTGTAATAAACACCTCTCCTCCACTCTGCTCAGTGTGTATAGACAGAAACCCTCTCAAAGTTAGGGCTTAAATCAAAAGAAGGTAGACAACCCCCGCTATGAAACTAGCTCAACAGGATCAAGACAGTGACCAGAAATATCAAGCAAATACCAATAGCACTACAGTTTTGTTAACCATCAGTAAAACAGAAAACAAAATGTAGACAAGTAAAGCAATCTCAAGCAAATTAATAAAAGCAGCCATTTAGCTGACCATCACTGATAATGGATTACGTACCAAAAATATACTTGCAGGCTTTCTGTATCCAGATGTCTATTGAAATCAGTCACAGCTAGGCCATAAAGAGCAACTAATAAACCGAGTTGCTCTTCCTGTTTTTTTTTCAGTTTTGGTGTGAACAATTAGCACCAAAAGATACTGGCTCAGCTGGACAGAAAAACAAGATAAAATGTTTCATGCTTATCAAACCAGTGTATACCAAGATTATATATTCCATGCTCTGAAGGAGATATGGGCCGCCTCGAAATTTATTACATATACAGATCTGCAATCATGGGACTACAATACATATATGCTGACCGGGTTCATATTAAAACACAGAAAACTGAAAAATGAACAGTGTTTCATCGAAAAATTCAGTGAAACCTGAAAATGTCGAAACCACAGAACAGCGATTTCTTTCCTAGGGAAAGAAATCACTGTTCTAAACCCCCCCCCTCAAAAAAAAAAAAAAAAAATATATTATACACTTCCAAACATTACACACATACCCTAACCCTAATTATACACCCCCCCCAAAAAAAAAAAAAAAAACAGTAAACAACTAAACACACATGCACGTAACCCAACCATACATCTAACGAAAATAAAAAAAACAGTAAACACTTTCATACATATGCACTTACCTTAACCCGTACCCTAACCCTAAGGTCAGTAACTGTTGCACAATCACGCTCAGGAGCTATACTGGACAAGGGACCACACTACACTTCAGAACACGCAAAGCAACAAAGCGGTCAAGCGACTTCTTTCCCAGGGAAAGAATTCTCTGAACAGCCGCGTTGCTGTTTTGCCTGTTCGCCCTACATGTGTCGATGAAAACGCATTCAACAAAATGCATTTTCGTCATTCTAATAGGAACCCATGCTGACCTCATCAGATCCAAACATAGTGAAAGTTTTAAAACATGGAGAGGTGGTCTAAAAATGACCTTTCTGTTTAGTTTAGCAGAAGCATTCCAGTGTCAAGTGGGAATGGAAATCAAACCAGGAGGAAACAAAAATCAGACAGCAACTGAACGTGCCAAAAAAGCCATAAATATAATGGCAAGTATACTGAACTCCTGGAACAACCTTATGCTGATCAGGATTTGATGTAGGAATGGTTAAGTAGAGTTAAGTCAATATCAAAAGATAAAAGATTAATAATGGCAGCCCATGATATTGCAAAGTCCACTGAATATTTAGGATAAACAGACAAGATGTAAATTCTGTAAAAAAAAGAATTGGAAATAAAAATCGAACACCTTGTTGCTGGGTATGGTATACTCATGGTAGAGGGCTTGTACACTGAAAGGCACAATAATGTGGCAAGACTGTTGTACTGGGGATTGTGTAAACACTATAGTATAGAAGTAGCTGAGAAGCACTGGAAACATGAACCACAAAACATTACGGAAAATGAAGGTGTACATCACTTGGAATCACCCATTACTAAATGTTTAAAAAATAGATGCAAGAAAAACAGATACAGCAGTCTGCGAAAAAAAAGACAAGTAACATTGATCACTGAAATTGCTACACCTAGCAAATACAGTCTCTACATTGCCTGGGCCAAAAGGGAGTCACCAAAATGATGTTTGGGGATATCTTCTGAATCTTAAGTAGTATCCTGGGTATTAGTGGAAAAGCATACAGGAATATTCATGTTTTAAGAAAAGGAAAAGTGTCAGTCTTCCAGGCATTGCTACATGGAATCCTGGAGCATAATCTTGCCAGATGATTGCTCAGAGAAGGAGGCAAACAGGTCTTACTTGAGGAAATTAGTAGAAATGGATCAAATCTTGTACCTAGTTTCCATTTGTAAGAGTCTGTCCTAGTTTTGCTTAGCTTGCATGCCACACAATTATGCTCTGACAGAAGGCAGGGTGCATACAGTGCAAGACTGTGCTGTGAAGCTACATCCCAAGCTAACATGGCTAGCCTGCAGAGGGGATATGACCTTGTTCTCCCTTGCCTGTTGATGGACTACATGACTTGAATATGTTTTAGGGACCAGAGATAGTTAAGGGAATTGGGTTCCTTGATCAGGGCAATAATCTCTTAAATATTTATGTGCTTGCATCTGTCCTTGGTGTCCCCATACACCTCACACTTTTATCCCTCCTAAAAATGCTCTTCAAGCAAAGTCAGATGCACCTCTAGTGACTGCTCTGGAACATGGAGGAAGAAGGGGTGACCTGGATTTAGAGACATCGCATCTCCACCTAGTGACTTCTCGGACAAATCCCAGCACTGGGATTTTGAAAAGACAAAGGGTCTTCATACTGGGACCAAAGAGACTTCAGATACCACTGTATTTTCTTATGTGGAGTCCGAGTGGGTAACTCTAAAAATAAATTTAGATATAGATCTAATTTTTCACATGGAAGAAAATCTCAACTGTGGTGTCCAGTTGACATCCCAGAACCACAATCCTGTGAGTAGTAGTCAGACTTTTGAATGTTTTCTTGGAATCCCAGCTTATGGAAGAGATCTCTCACCACAAGAGAGAAATTGACACTTTGAAAAAAAGACTCTGGAAAGATAAGCAAGTTGTCTAAATATGGAAAAATGTGGTATCTTGCAGCGTACAATGAAATAACTAGAGCTGGACACTTTGAGGACACTCTTACTGCAGTGGATAGTCCAAAGGGTAAGAGAGAACTGATCATGTGATCCAGACACAAAACCTTAAACACCTGAAATCTGATGAATGAGGTAGAAGAGGTAACAAGTTATGAAGGGACATCATTTTGAATTTGGGCACTATCAAATAGGTAAGGAAAGATCCATAACTGGTCTGCAAGCACCTTTCCTTCTTTGGCATTAAACAACCCTGAATAAACAAACCCCTTTCCCACTGGGAAAAGGGGAACTGGTTCTGTCACTCCCTGGGACAGCATGTGACAGACAGGTGGAAGCAAGAGACTCTGGTCTGGAGGATGAGGCATTACTCCTGAAAAGGAGGAATTCCCACCCATTGTAATCTGTAACTAATGAATGATCTTCAGAACCCATTTGTCTGCAACTCTGTTGCCAAAGAAAAACATGGAGATTCAGACTTTCTGGAAGACAAAAAGGGGGTGTCAGGGTGAGAGAAGGTAAAGTCATTCTGACTGAGCTTTCCAGGTATCCGCTTACCCCTTTCATCACTAATTTGATCATCTCTGTAGCAGCGAGGCCAAAAACTAAATTTCTATCCAAAGGAAATTTTAAAATATCATTTTAATCATCATCATCTGGGAGATTCTGAGAACACAGCCATGCAAACCTCCTCAAAAACAGTACCAATGGCCACAGCCCTTAAACAAGCATCAACATAATCACCCACACTCTACACAATGAGCACTGACTTGAATAGAATATATGACATTTAAAGCAGATTATTCCTCAAAAAAGAAACTGAAGACAAAACATTCTGCATACTTTCACGATGATTGAGGACAAACCTTAATACAGAAGTTTCACAATTCAAAATTTCGAAAATCAAAGTTGCAGAAGCATACACTTTTCCCCATACTTAGTTAATTCCAATCCTATTCTTTCTGACAAGGATAGGAGGATTATTCAGTGTTTAGCAGCAGAGGTTATTAAATGCTATAGCTGATCAGGTCTGGGAATAGTGTATAAAAACACTTAAGATGTATAAAGTTCCTCATT
This sequence comes from Protopterus annectens, assembly GCF_019279795.1. Classification (NCBI taxonomy): domain Eukaryota; kingdom Metazoa; phylum Chordata; order Ceratodontiformes; family Protopteridae; genus Protopterus; species Protopterus annectens. Next base: position 378,535,872 of record NC_056747.1, on the reverse strand, counting down.
CTTTTACCTGCCATTTTAGGGATATCTGGCTGATCAGGAAAATTGCAGGCAGTAACACACACATCCTCCAAAACAGGTATTTGGAGGAAAGAGTGAAGGTTCTGTAACAGCTCACAGCATTTCTGTGGGACTGAGAAACTTCAGTGCTCTCCCACCAAAAACACTGGCACATTCTGGAAATAGTCACCAGACAGACAGAAACCCTTCACAGGGAAGATCAGAAACGGAGAGCTCTCAGAGTCTGAATCAGAAATCGGAGAAGAAAACCCTTCTGTCTCCATTTTCCTATTCAGATTCAGATTCAGGATATCAAATCTCTTCAAGAAAAGAGGCATCCCTCTTTTGTCAACCAGAAACTACTTTTATTAGAAGGATTGGTAGCCTGAATTAAGAAGTTATGTACCTACCATAACGTTCCATGTTAGTTGTCTTCTCTCGCCTTCTTTCTTGCTTGATGGGTTCGGAGCCGATCCCTCGGCTCCGACTCGGCACTTGCTAAGCTCGAGAGTCACTTTTACCAGCTCGAGGCAGCCCCATATCCCATGATGCAAGGCGGTAAGTACCCAGATCTCGTTTGCTGACAAAGGGCAATAGCACCAAGCATAAAATACTTCCCAAAGGAAGAAAGAAAACTTACAGATGGAAGAAGGACCAGGTCTGAATGGTCTTCAGCATAACAGTATCTTATAACAAGGTCTGTCCAGGCCAGGGGGAAGGAGGGAGGGTCGCAAGAAAGAAGGCGAGAGAAGACAACTAACATGGAATGTTATGGTAGGTACATAACTTCTTAATGTTAAGTTGTCAATCTCGCCTTCATTCTTGCTTGATGGGACCGCGTCCTAGCACCTCTATCCTGGGTGGCTCAATGGAACAAACTCTTGAGGACTGTAGAACCAAAACTGGCTCTGTCCCTGGAGGCCAAGTCCAATTTGTAATGGGAAACAAAAGTGTGAGGAGTGGCCCAAGTGGCCGCTGCACAAATAGTGTCCAAAGGAAGTCTAGCCTGAAAAGCTGTAGAAGTAGCTAAGCTCCTAGTTGAATGTGCTTTAGGTTTTGAGCACAGCTGTTTTCCCCTGAGCGTATAAATTTCAGAGATGACCGAAGAAAGCCATCTGGACAAGGTCACTTTAGAAACAGGAAGGCCTTTTTATTATCCGCATAGGAAACAAAAAGTTGATCAGATTTTCTAAATTTTTTTGTTCTGTCCAAATAATATCTAAGTTGACGATGGACATCAAGATAATGTAGCTTTTGTTCAGCTCTATCTGAATAGTTAGGAAAAAATACAGGGAGATCAATGGATTGATTCAGATTGTTCTTTGAAGCGACCTTAGGTAAAAAGGTTGGATTAGTTCTCAAAGATACTCTGTCTTTGTGAAAAACCAAATAGGGGGGTCGAACCGAAAGAGCATGAAGTTCAGACACCCTCCTGGCAGATGTAATAGCCACTAGGAATAAAGTTTTCCAAGAAAGATATTTCAGGGAACAAGAAACAGCTGGCTCGAAGGGGGGAAGAATCAAGGATGTCAGCACTAAATTTAGATCCCACTGAGGAGGAGGATTCCTGATTGGAGGCTTTAGTAGGAAAATTCCTTTCAAGAAGGCCCTGCAGAGCCTATGGGACATAATATTATGATCTGCTATCCCGACATGAAAATTGGAAATAGCAGCCAATTGAAAGCTCTGACTGTGGAAGAAGAGGAGCCTGCATGAAAAATCTCTGCTAAGAAGTCCAGGACTGCCTGAACAGGGGCAGTAAAAGGATCAATATTTTGGGCCTTAGCCCAATAAGAGAAACGTTTCCATTTGCTTGTATAAATCCTCCTGGTAGAGGATTTTAGCGAAGCTACTATGATGTCTCTAACTGGGTTAGAGATTAAAGGAAGCCTGGCTAAGGAAGGAAGTGGAGCAACCATGCTGTGAGGTTGAGAGAAGGGATTGACCGGTGCAGCTGACCCGATTGGTGAATCAGAAGATCTGGCACTGGGTCCAGATGCCACGGCTGCACCAAAAGGTGATGATGGAGGAACGGGAACCAAACTTGTCGAGGCCAGTAAGGGGCAATGAGAATCAATTTGGCTCTCAAACGGCAGCTTTCTGGATCACCTGAGCGATCAGAGGAAATGGAGGGAAGGCATAAAGAAGTCCCTGGGGCCAATCCTGGGTCAGAGCGTCTCTGGGTGGATGGCCTGATAGAGGGAAGAGGCTGAAGAAGTCTGGACATTTGCTGTTTTGAGGAGTAGCAAAAAGATCGCAACATGGACGACCCCATTCCAGAAAAATCTCTTCAGCTATAGATTGCTTGAGAGACCACCGTGAGGCATGAGGATAGCTCTGCTCAATCTGTCCGCTATAATGTTGGTTTTCCCAGGGATATGCGTTGCTACCAGAAACCGATGAGAGGAGATCGCCCATTGCCATAGTCTGAGCGCTTCTCGACACAAGGGGTAGGACTTGGTTCCGCCCTGTTTGTTGATATACCAAACTACAGACATGTTGTCTGTGTGGACTGCAATTGTCCCTACGGGAAGAAAGTCGTTGAGGGCTTGCAACGTTAAAAGCACTGCTCTCATCTCCAGGACATTTATGTGCAGATGGTACTCGAACGGCTGCCACGCCCCATGAACCATCCTGCCCTGATAATGACCCCCCCACCCGATCAGGGAGGCATCCGTGGTGACAGTGGCTATCCGGGATGGCTATCGGGATGGGGTACAAAGTACCTGCCTTGGTGAACCTGAGACGATGTGATCCACCAAGCAAGATGCTCTTTGCATGTCTGTGTCACCAGAATCTGGTGACGCATTGGAAGTTGCTGGTATGACCACTGTGTGAACAGCATCCACTGAAGAAGGCATGTAGAATCGAGCCAGGGAAGAAGAGTAATGGCCGCAGCCATGAGACCTAATACCTTTAGAACCATTCTGGCCTGTATTTTCTTGCTGGCCAGAATGATCCTGACATGAGTCTGAATGTCTGAAACTCTTTGTTCTGTAAGGGTAGCTGACATCCGAACAGTGTTTAAGTTTGCCTATGAAGGTAATAGACTGGCAGGGCGATAAGGATGACTTTTCAAGTTGATTGAGATGCCCAAATGAGAACAAAGGTCTATTGTGTAATCCCTGGCTTGTATAAGCTGATGCCTGGTGGTGGCTGACAGGAGCCAGTCGTCGAGATACGGAAACACCTGGAATCCTTGACGCCTCAGGTGAGCCGTGACCACTGCCATGCATTTGGTGAACACTCTGGGGCTGTAGTGAGACCAAAGGGCAGGGCTCTGAACTGAAATGACTGGACCCCAGCCGAAAGCGGAGAAATCTCCTGGAGCGCCTGTGAATTTTGATGTGATAGTACGCATCCTGAAGATCTATTGAGCACATCCAGTTGTCCTTCTGTAAGAAGGGCAGAATTGACTGAAGAGTGACCATTCGAATCTTGTCTTCCTGACAGACTTGTTGAGTCTGCTGAGATCCAATATTGGTCTCCAGTCTCCCGTCTTTTGGGGACCAAAAGAACCTTGAGTAGATTCCGGCTCTGAATGGTCTGTTGTAACTGGCTGAATGGCTCTTTTTGCAGTAGTTTTGAGATTTCTGACTCTGCAATCTCCCTTAGACCGGGTGGTACATCTGGAAGGGAACTTGAGGGGAAGGGACTTTCCTCGAAAGGAATTATGTAACCCTTGGATATGATCGACTGTACCCATCTGTCTTGAGTGAGGGAATGCCAGGCTTCTGGGTACAGTGATAATCTTCCCGACTGCCTCCAAGGAGGGACAGCCGGGCAACACCTCAGGGATGCTGAAAGGGCTTGTCAGAGAGAGGCTCCCTGTTTCCCTGGTTCTTGGACCCCTCTGCCTCTAGAGCGCGCCTGTTGTTGTTACCCCTCTGCCTCTAGGGGTAAACTGACCACGTGAATCCGGCGTGACTCCTTGGGATTTACGGAACCACATCTTCCGCCCTTCTGTCCTTTGGGGTAAGGTCTAGAAGGGGTGGAAAACGGACTCCAACAGCAGAAAGAGTCTTGCCGTCCTGCTCGCACCTGGTCAAGGTTTCCTTCACCTGAGGGCCAAACAAAGCTGACCCATCAAAGGGAGAATTTGTGAGGGACGCCTTAAAGGGGTCCAAAATCACATAGCCGCATCCAGGCTTGGCGCCTAAGAGCCACACCTGTACCTGCGGCTCTACTGGCTCCATCAGCAGCATATGATATAAGCCGCATGGAGGAGTTTGCAATGGAGTTAAGGGTTCCTAGCTGCGAAGCAATTTTTCATGAGCCCCTGCAGCTGTAGGATCCAGAACTACTTCTCGCAGCCCCTGCAGGATATCCCTCTGGAGTCTGGTGAAGTGACATAGGTAATTCAGCTTAACGCATAGCAAAGGTCGCTGAGGAAAACATCCGCTTACTACCTATCCATGGTCCTAGAGTCCTTATTAGGAGGATGGACAGGCACGGAAGGATCTGCAAGTTCCTTTTGGTGGCCGCAGCCACCACCATGGCATCAGCGGAACACCCTTGGTAAGGAATTGTTTGTCAGACGGGGCAGTGATAAATTTTGAAGGCCTCCTAGGGACTGGCTCTACAGAGTCAGGAGCTGTCCACGCCTTTCGTGCAATAACCTGCATAAGGGGGTCGAAAGGCGGAGACACCCAGGAGGTGGAGGGCCGAGATCCAAACGCCTCTAGGTATACTGACTCATCCTCAGAGGGATTGTTGGTGGGCCAGTTTCCCCTCTGTTTCAGAAGTTCTAGGATGTCTGAGAAGGAGACATCCTCAGAGGGGGATCCCTCTGACTCATCAAAGTCAGTATCCGAAGTGACAGACTCGGGGGAGTCTACATGCTTCCTCTTACAAGTCCTCTTCCTAGGAGGATCTCCCGAAACATCAGGAGAATCCTCGGAAGAGGGGGAAATTCCCAATGGGGAAACCTGAGGCGGAGGATCTCTGGGTCCTGTAGCAAGAGAAGTGGCAGAGATGTCAACAGGTACTATAGAGGGAGGAGCTACGGGAACAGACTGCTGACTGATACCAGTGGCCAGTACACTCTTCATCACCACGAATGCTCCCTCCCAGGCAGGTCCGAGAGAACCCGCTCCGAAGAGCTAGGAACACCAGGGACCACTGAAAGGGAAGTCTCCGAGGCAGATGTCGGAGCCGAGCTCACCAAGGCCGAGGCTCCAAGGGGAAGAGCGGGTTCGGACAAGGGTCCGATGCCACTCACCCCTCGGAGGAGACCGTGGAAGCCCGACCACGAATCCCTCTAAGGAAGGTCTCAAGAGGAGATAAGAGTAGAGGCTGAAGGAACAGAAGGGGTATCCGTCCTCCAGCGTAGCAGTAACCATTCGAAGACTCCAACTCCAAGCTCTGAGGTAGAGTTGAAGGAGGAACTGTAACGGGTGTGGACCAACAGTCGCCTGTTGAGACGGACTGTGTAACATTTGGGCCAGTACCTGTGACTTAAGTAATCTACTGACCACTCTCTAGGTCATGATCTGACAACCTGGATGACCTTGAAGATCGGCTCCGATGGCTCCGCCCGATAGAAGAGGTGAGGTGAAGCCGAGCCGAAAGTATCGGCTCCAAGGAAGGAGACCTCAACCTCTTCCTGGAATGAGCCATCGGAGCCGATACTATAGATCCTGTCGGAGCCGACCTCGGAGCCGACAGGAAGCTCGATGTATCGGCTCCAGCCGGAGCCGATACAGCCACCAAAGTAACGGTGTCGGAGCCGATCGGAGCCGACACCGATGCCTGTGCCACATGGGTGTCGGAACCGATCGGAGCCGACATCGAAGTGGTCAATACAGATTTGGCACCGATAGCCATCGGTGCCGAAGGCTTTGTTAAGCCAGAATCGGCTCCAGCCGCAGCCGATCTCGACTCAGTACGAGTCGGAGCCGAGGCCACAGGCTTAGATACAGAAGCCTGGGCCTTGGAAGATTTTGCTGATTTTGGTGGAGCCGACTTAGCCGGAGAGCCCTCCGCTTAAGAAGGCCCCTAAGTATCAGCTTATTCTCTCCTGCAGGACTCTCTGGCTGAAGGAATGACAAATAGCACAGGAGTCCTGCAGGTGAAGAGGGCCCAGACAATACAGGCAAGAAGTGTGACCGTCTGTCAGAGACATCTTCTGACAGCACGAGTCACACTTCTTAAAACCTGAGACCCTCTCCTTTGACATGGTGCTGAAAAACACACACACACACACACACACACACCAGTCAAATTTAACTTAAATAAAATACCAAAGGGTATTCTATAAAAACCAACACACACACCCTAACAGGGGGGGGGGATGGGATAGGGAAAAGTTTGACTAACAAAATTAAAGGAGACAGGGATTTTCTGTCAGAAAAGGTACAAATTAAACTTAAAACTATCAATAAAAGGTTTTTTAAACTAAAAGGGGCTTAAATCTCACAAAAGTGAATAACTTACCAGGAGCTGGTAAAAAGAAGACCTCCTAAGCGAAGCGGCAAACGAGATCTGGGTACTTACCGCCTTGCATCATGGGATATGGGGCTGCCTCGAGCTGGTAAAAGTGACTCTCGAGCTTAGCAAGTGCCGAGTCGGAGCCGAGGGATCGGCTCCGAACCCATCAAGCAAGAATGAAGGCGAGATTGACAACTTAACATTAAATCTTTAGTCAGACCCAGTAAACTATTCCTGTCTAGGAAAATTTGAGGAGTGGAATGTATTCAGTTTTCAATTTGTTTTTGGCATGAAAAATGGGACCAACAGTGCTATTAGTTGCAGCAGCTGCTTCCCCAGGAATGGGTACAACATTCTGGCAAAAAAAGGGAAGCCTTTCCTGTTCCCTCTACAAGGGCAGATGAAGTGTCTTTCCATTGCTCACCGAGGGAACCGCAACAGGCACAGAGAACATGGTTAACCCTCCGGTCCATAGCGGCTGTAGCTACTACACCAGAGGGATCAAAGGTAAAAGACGAGTGCTCTGGAGGTGCAAGAAATGGCTAGAGAGGTAGATAGAAAATGTTACATGTGTAATGAGGAAGAAATAACTGAAACATTTGTTTTGGGAGTGTAATGACTTGTCAGATTTTTAAAATTCCCTACAGAGTACTTGTTCAGAAATATTAGGTGAGCAAATGGGTGCAACTAAAGTAATCTGGGATACAGAATCTGAACTGCCGTGACATAGTAAGGCCTTGTTACTTCTTTTGGCTGCTAAAGAACAATTACTAGAAAATGGAAATCAAAATCTAAACCAAGTGTATTGAAGTAGTGAATACTGTGTAAAAGAGATGAAAAGAAAATAGAAGTAGAATCTTTATCAAAGGATAGGAGCAAACTACATAGAAAAAAGGAAACTGAGGGAATAATACATGCAGAATAGTGTTTTGGATGAGGAGTGAGGTTTAAGGAAAAGCAGGAATCGAGCAATTGATGTATTGTTGGACTGACTGATCATTGTATAAAAGCATGTTATTTGGTGTATAATGTTTTAAATGTCGGCATGTTAACATGGTTCATTTCCTTTTCTATAAACGTATGTTTGCCTATATCTTGAGGAATAATTAACTAAACAGCACAAACGGCCACAGCATTGTCACCCACCTATGGCTGAGGCAAACTGCTAGCCTACATTTGTGTCAAGGCTGTTTGCTTAACTTTTGCCTTTTATGTGGAAGGACCAAGCATGGGGCTGACAGTTTGTTTTATGGTCAAACCTAAAATAGTCCCTCTTTCCCAGGAAAGAAGCAGCAAAGCCAGTAAAACAATTCACTTTTTTCAAATAGAAATACAGCAAAAAGCACTTTAATATACCAGTGCCAAAAAGTAAAACAAAATTCTGCCATAGAAAAATGTTTTTCAATGACTTCAATTTTTAAACTGACAGGAAAAAGAGTGTTCTAATTTAAAAGCACAATACAGTCTCATGACAGTCCATTAAAACACAAACTCCTAGCTTTTAAAATAACTTTCCTAAACAAGAAAGTTTTTTTTTCCATAAAGGCACCTTACCTGCCAGCAAAGGAACAGCAGAAGCAGCCATTGATCCTCAAAAACCTCAGGGGAACACACTCTTCAGTGGTAGTACAGCAGTGAAGGACTTGCATCCAAAACTGTCTTTTTAGACATTACAGCTCAGGCCAACTGCCAAGTCTGGACACATGGAAGGTGTCCCGAAGCTTTGTAAGTTAATTGGAGCCAGGGTAACTCAAACACCCCTGGTCTTGAGAGACTAGATCCATTCTGTGAGAAAACTTCTGATAACTGCCCCTGGTCATTTCCAAAAGAAGACAGAACCACTGCGGAGTCAGAAAAGGAGCCATCACAAGGATCTTGGGGGATTCCTTCCAAATCTTCAGAAGTACCCTGGATATCAGTGGAAAAGCATACAGGAACATTCCTGCCAAAGAAAAAAATGAAAAGGCATCTGTCTTCTAGGCCTAGAGCAGAATCTTTACAGTTCATTATTTAGAGAGAAGGCAAATGGGTCTGCTAGAGGAACTCTCCACAGATGGATCAAATCTTGAAAGACCCCCTGATCTAGTTTGCATACGTGAGGGTCTGGCCAGTCTAGTCAGCTTTTCTGCCACACAATATTGCCCTGACATAAAGAAGGGAGCTCAGAGTGATTGCACTGTGAAGTTGTATCCCAAGCTGATGTGGTTAATTTACAAAGAGGGAATGACCTGATTGCCCCTGCTCGAAGATGCACCGCATCACTATGGCATTGTCCGAAACAACTTGGACAGGTCCTGGGAACCAAAGATGATTCAGAGAGTCGAGTGTCCCGATCAGGACAAGCATCTCCTTCATATTTATAGCTTGCATCTGTCCTGGGTGCCCCAGACACAACTATTATTCGTCCTGAAACTGCTTCCCAAGCAAAATCTAAATAATCTACAATGATTGACTGCTTTGGAACAAGGAATAAGGGGAGACTTGAATTTAGAGATATTTGCTGTATCCAAGTACTTTTTGTATTGACAAACCCCAGCAGTGGGATTTGAAAAGACGAGGGATGTTGATGCAAGGACCAGAGAGACTTCAGACACTACTGCATCTTTCTCAAAGTCTTGTCAGGGATATCATGAGAATAACAGATGCCATGAGACGCAGGATTCTGAGATATTCCCTCTTAGTGACCAAATTCCGAGGGGGAAAACCATGAAAATAAATAGAAGAGATTTTTTCTTTTGAAGAAAACCTCTTTGAACTGAGGTGTCCAGCTGACACCCCAAGACCACAACCCTTTGTGAAGGAGTCAAAAAGGACTTTTGAATGTTTTCTTGGAATCTCAGCTTCTCTCATATGACAGATTCCTGACACTTTTGAAAGAATACTCCGCAAAGATAAGCAGGTCATCTAAATATGGAAAAAATATATAAATACCCTGTAACAAAACTAAAATTGGAGCTAGCCACTTTGTGAACACCCGTGGTGCAGTGGAAACTCAAAGAGGATAAAAGCAGAGAACTGAAAAAGTTACCCTAACACACAAGTCTTAAGAAAATGCCTGAAGTCTGGATGAAAAGGACTATGATAAGCATCTTTTAAAATGTAAAGTTACCAGTAAACTTGAGTGAGGAAGAAGAGTTAACAGATTATGAAGTGACATTACATTATGCACAATCACAAACGGGTCTAAGAAGGAGGATCCAAAACCGGTCTCCATGCATCTTCTTCGGCACCAAAAACATCCTGGAGCAAAAAACCTCTCAACTTGGGAAGGAGAAAGTGTTTTTTTCACTCCCTGACCAGCACACAATATAGGCCAGGTGGAAATAAAGAGTTTGGTCTGGTGCAAGAGGAATAATACCTGCTCACTGATATCTACAACTTTGATCAATCTGTTGTCAGAGATACAGACTTTCTGGAAAGAAAAAGGGACTGCCAGGGAGGGGGCAGGAGGGGGGAACAAAGTCCCTAAAATAACCAAAATGGCTAGTTGGACTGTCCTTAGTTTTTGGGGGTCCTAAATTCTTTTTACAGCATCCTTGCCATAATGCTAAAATTGGATGAGGCGTTAGAGAATCCCTTAGGCAGTTAGAAAAAGGAGAGCAGAAAATCTTGATTACCCCTTTCATTAAACTTTATCACCACCTCTGCAACAAAGGAACCAAAAAGTTCATCTCAATCCAGAAGGATGGATTTTTGAGAATGCAGCCAGGCAAACCTCCTCAAAATAGTACCAGAGGCCATAGCACTGTAAGTAGTTATCAGGATATACACGCACTGTAAATGGGGAGCAGTGGCTAGTACAATAGAAGGAAGGAAATAATTTAAAGCAGATGTTTCCTCATAAGAAGAAAAGGCTGCAAACCAAACATTCCTTGGTCTTTAACAATTAGAACAAACATTAACATAAGCATGGCAATCTACAATTATGAAAATCAAAGGTGCAGAAGCATACACTTTCTCATACCTATCAATAATAAATCTTCCTATACTTATCAGAAAGAGCAGGACAGGAATTAACTGTTCAGTAGCAGTAAGAATAAATACAACTATAGCTGCTGGGTCAAGTTTTTGAAAACAGTGAAGAAACACAAAGACTGAAGAACTTTATGCATTCTGCCTTTTACAGGCTGGATGTCAAGTAAAAACAGTCAAAGACACAGACATTCTCCAAATCTGACAGAAATGGAGGAAGCTAATGGCTCATAAAACTTTTGAGGGACTGAGAAACCTCAGTGCACTCCCACTGAAAACACTGGCACATTCTGGAAATAGTCAAAGGGACTGAGAAACCTCAGTGCACTCCCACTGAAAACACTGGCACATTCTGGAAATAGTCAAGGAAAAAGTAACCCCAAAAGGTAGAAACTGAGCGCTTCTTTGAGTCTGACACAGAAATCTGAGAAAACCTCTCTCTGTCCTCTCATCGTCCTGTCCAGATCCAGAATACTGAATCTCTTCAGGAAATGAGATATCCTTTCTTTACCAGAAAGCAATAAATAAGAAGGATCAAAAGTGTGAATAAAACCCCTAGACAGACCCAGTAAACTACTCCTGTCTACAGAAATTTGAGGAGGAGTAGATAAATGCTTAGTTTTCAGTTTCTTTTTGACAAAATAAATGGGACCAACAGTTTTCTAAATGGCAGCAGTACCTTAACCAGGGACAGGCACAACATTCTGACTAAAAAAAGGAAGCCTTCTCAGTTACTTCTCCCAGGACTGACAATAGTGGCTTTCCCTTGTCTACTGAGGTTACCCCAACAGCCAAATTACATGGCTAACCCATGGTCAACAGTGACTGTTGGTGCTAAACCCTGGGGATCCAGGGTAAAAGATTAGTAGTTTGAGATATAACAAATGGCCACAGCAGAGTCACCCACCTGGGGCTGAGGCAAACTGCTAGCCTACTGTGGTGGCAAAGGCTGTTTGCTTAACCTTTTCTTTTTGTAGCTGGAAGAAGGAACGACCTTGGTCCACTAGTTTTGTTCGATGGTCAAACTGAAAATGGTGTCTCTTTCCCAGGGAAAATAAGCATCAAAAGTCAGTAAAATTTAAAGTCAATGTTTTATACAAAAACACAGAAAAGGCACTTTAAAACACTTGACAGCCCCCAAAAGTTAAACAATTTCTCCAAAGAAAAAAATGTTTTTTAAATACCTAAAATAACTTTTAAACAAACTTACAGGAAAAAACAGCATTCCTTTAAAAGTACAATACACAGCAGACTTGTGACAAATCTGTTAAAACAAAACTCCTAGCTTTAAGATATTTTCCTGAAGAAGAAAGTTAATAAAAACACGTAACTGAATGGAAGACTTCTCCCCAAAGGAATCCATCAGCCCAGCAAAGGAACAGCACAAGCAAACAGTATCCTCAAAAGCCTCACAGGACCATACTCTTCGGATCTAGTAAAACTCTGAAGAGCTTGGCACCCAAACTTGTTATTTATTCAGTTCAGCTCAGGCTTCCTGACAGTTTGACTCATGAAAGATGCCCTGAAGCTTTGGAACCTGGCTAACGGTTACATCCTTGTCAGGATATAACCAATATAGCTAAAACTACTGCAGCAGTAATCAGTATGAACAATCTATTTTACTATGAGGTAACCCAAACTTTCTTCGTATTTGTCTGGATGCTACAGGCCATGCTTAAATATGTGGACAACATCCAACGGTGGAGGAGGAGTTTATCATATACATAAAAGAACATGTCTGCTACAGAAAAAGGGAACAGAAGCATGAAGCATTACCATACCTTTCAAACTGTTACCATAAGAATCAGGGATAAGTCTCCATAACATCCATATTCTAAAATAGTGGTGTGGGCTGCAATGGTAGCAAACTTAACAGGGTAGGCTAGACTTTCCTGTCTCCATCAACTCATCCTGCAGATTCCACAAGCATTCCCAGGCAAGGCGAGAGATGTACAGTTTGTGTCTCAGTCGTCCCAGGGGTCTATACCCACAGAGTTGTATCAAACATATCTTTCGTGGAAGCCCAGGGGATACGCTCACAAAGCATCAAAACCACATCAAATGGCTCCTCTCAACCTGGGAGGGGTTGTAAGTGTACTCAAGAATCCTCCTGCCTTGGCGACAGTCTCACTTTATCAAGGAGAAGGACGTCCAGCTAGCCAACTAAGGAACTTCATTTATGCTTTTTGTATTCATGACATCATCCTTTTGGTCACTCCCAAAACTTGAAACCACAGGTAAGGAAAGGGAAGCAAACTGACTAGTCAAAGACCTTCATTCTGTAACAGTTCTTGCTTCCACCAGTGCTGTCCCTGCTGCACCCATCCACTGGTCAATCTCACAATCCCTTCTACCTTCACTTGTGAAAAGAAATTCAAGATACTTAAACATCTCTCCCTGAAGTCACTGCAGCCCCACAACTGCACACAATAATCCATTTCTTTTTACCCATTAACCCCCATAGTTGCTTAAGAACCATCACTCCCTGCAATTAATTAGCCCCCATAAATGCCTGCCCACCATAAGCCTTCTGAAATCAAGTTCTTACTTAATAAGGTACATGTAGATTACGAATACAAAATTCATGCAGCCCTATTAAGGCTCTAATCCCACACCTTGGAGCTGATGCAAGTGCAGAAACCACCATGAGGGCTTACTATAAGTTCCATCTACATGTGAAACCTCTCGCCCACATGTCACTGAAGGCTGTCATCATGGCCTGGTAGACCAAGCCCAAGTCTCCAGTTACCAGCCTGCCATTCCGTCCCTCGATGTATTTGCTGCTTCCTTCTGTCCTCCCCTGCCTGGCTCATGCAATGTTCAAGCCACTAGCTGAACTTGGGTCAAGAATCCACTCTTTTTTGGAAGAAAACCAGGACCTCTGATTTGAAAGTGCTAATTTTTCATTCCAGTAATGTCACACAGCAGCAAATTATTTTATTGCACACTGGAGAGCACTGTCAAAGACCAAGAAAACAATCTGCAAAGATGACCATCATGTCCCTAAAACAGATGTTTTACAGATGCTCTTTGTGCTTTAATATCCCAGCCATCAAAATCAAAATATGGGAAGAAAGACAAGCTGTAATTTAGCAGCCATATGGTGCCAGGAATGCTTTACTTTATGCAAAAAATGGGGAAACAACTCTTGATCCTTAGATACAGGGAATGAATAGCACACAGCAACACTTTTGGGGGACCAAAATGTTGTAGCATCTCCTACAGTCCATGTCAAGTTACCTGGTCAAAAGCCTCCTTCAAGTCCACAAAGCGAATTATTCCGATGACCTCTCCAATATTTGGCAAGAAAAAGAGAGTGGATCCACCGCTCCAAAGCCAGGAAGGAATCCATATTGGCTTTCCTGAATCAAAAGTTCAATTAGTACTTTGGCAAAGGCTCTCACAGAGGCTCTGTAGTAGGACTAATGAAAGTGCAATACATTCAACCATTTTATATCAAGTACCACTGCCTTCAGCATTTCAGGTGGGTCTCAACTACTGTAGGCCTGTCACACACAAGCTGTTTTACCACTGCAGTAACTTCATCTAAAGCAACAAATTCAATTCCATATATGCTTCTAGCAATTCCTCCTCATTGGAAGGAATGTGCATTGAATTCAGAAGTTCCTCTAATATACTTCAACCACTTTATAATCTTGCCTGTCAAGCTCAGCATTTCTCCACCCTTGCCAAGAGTAGCCTAGACATCCTTGCAAAAACCTCAGTCTGTCAGAAATTAATTATTCAAATATTGCTGAACCACTCCCACAGTCAGGTCTTTGCTTCAGCTACTGCCATAACTGTTTCCTCGCTGACTCTCAGTATTTATCAGCCAGGACCGGAGTCCCTCCTTCAACCCAAAGCTGTATGGAAAGATCCTTTCTTTAACCTGAAAAGCAGGCTTCACCACTGGTGTCCACCTGGGGGGGGGTTAGGTTTAGCCACCATTACAAATGCCAGTCATCTTTCAGTAGCAGCTTCTTGACACTACAAGTACTGTGGCCTTGAGCAGGATCGGTTCATAGACCACATACCAGTTTGTCCAAGTTGTAAGGCTCCACAGCACTGACATTTAAATACCAGCATGATTTAATTAGAAATAATGAAAAGTTATGCAAGCATGCATTTCCAGAAATAAAATCAAAAGTTTACAACATTAATGTAAAACCTAACACCATTTGCTCACTATAACCCCACAGGTTAAAAAAAAAAAAAAAATTGTACTAAAAAATATCACAACTTGGAGACAGACTTGCATCTTAGATCTACTTTTAATGAAAAGGGGACTGGGCAGCATATCCTTATTTTCTGTTAGAAATTTAGTCTTCTAATATCTTATTACAAAATAGAAAACATTTGATGCAATGCTCAAAGAAATGAAAATACACAAAATGTAAACTTCTTTCTTAAACCCAGATTCATATAAACATGAAAATGAATAAAATGAATACGTCAACAAACAAAATGATTCATATTATTCTCGGGCTGCCCCTACACCTACTCAATATAATAGGCTCCAAAAGTTGGTACATCTCAAGGGGGGACTGAAAAGAACTTTATTCCCCCTCCCTCACAGCAATATCCAAGTGCTAAAACAACTGCCAATACACACACAAAACACACGAAAAGTAATTTTCACTCACTGCCTCAAAGTGCCATAAAATATATATATTTTATTTTTAAAAATACATTTACAAACAAAAGCACAAACAGAATTTGTTAAACTTTTGACTAAAACAATAACTGCCTCAGTCACACTCGGCATAATTGCTACACAGCTTGTAAAAAGCATTGGCAATCACTTCAGTAACAGAGCACTAGGTATGTTCTGCGTAGAGGGATGCACTAACCAGACAAATGTAATAAATCGTGGTATGTACAATTCAAATGTATTGAGGGGTAGCACTCTGCTCAGCTTAAGAGGACTGCAAGAACCTTCAAATACTGTAATTCATTATAATGTAGATCTGTAAGAAATTGTGAGTATAACCACACAAAATGCAGATTAAATTTTCCTCTAATGGTTGGCATAGCAAATCTACTTTCAGACCAGGCCTTCAAGCAGGTTGCATCAGCAATGGTGACTTACAGCAAGTAAAAAGATGCGGTGGTGTAGAAGTGTGCCACCCCACACTTACAAAAGTGCATCATAATTCTACTAAATAATGGACCATCACTGCCTCCTTGCCCTCTTTTCTTTGATCCATGTCATCTTACAACACGAAATGAGGAAAAGAAAATTAACAGTTAATTGATGCTACAAGACATCTCCAAAAACAATCAACTCCCAAGACAAAAAAAGTACAGCTGTGCAAGTTGAACTTACCATAACAGTAGATGTTTGAATGATCACTGCCTTCAGTAGCCTTAGCTATATGGGTTACATCCTGCCAAGGATACAGCAGATGGCCAGATTCCAAAACTTCAGGGCATCTTCCACATGCCCAACTGTCAGGCAGCTCAAGATGAGCAGTTGCTCATTTGGAGAAGAAGCACGTCAGAACTTTACTATCAGTAGACAGAAGGAAGGAAGCCGAAACCAGAAAGGCCAATGCCAGGAACAAAAAGTCCACACCCTCTCATAAAAACACATCAATAAACAAGGGGGTTGGACTTGCGCAACTGCACTATTTTTTTTTCATATGGACTATTGCTATAGTAGTCAGCTATATGGGTAGATTGGGTCTATATTATCTTATCGAAAATTCAGTTCAGAGAACTGCATGTACGTCGGAAATGTGAACAGTTAATAGTGAGATCACAGTACAGAGAAGACTGGAAAATGTGCTCTTTCCTCACTGTAGTGCAATCTCAGAGTTGTTATATATAATAGTGGGGGGGCACAGTCCCCCACAAGAGCAAATTTCTTGAACTGCATTTCCGATGTACATGCAGTTCGCTGAATTCAGTTCTCGATAAGATAATATAGACCCGGGTAGTTCTCGATAAGATAATATAGACCCGGGTAGACTGGATCTATGTTCACACATTCAATAATAAAATCCCTGAAGGGCTAGCCATCAAACGCGATAGATCAAAGTGCATATAGCAAACATGCACATAGTCAGAGTTGTTAGAGGGAATTTCGGTAGCTGGCCAACACTCCGATCATCAGTCAAAACTTTAGTAGTTAAAACATAGGTGGGGGACTACACCCAGACATACCCCCAACAATATACATCAACTCTGAGATTGCACTATAGTGGGGTAAAGGGCAAAGCTCTTTACATTGGCCCACTGATGAAATTCCCTGTGTTGCAACTTTGACGATGTGCATGTTCACTGAAATGTACTTCTATATATTGTGCTCAATGTATAGCTGTTTAGGGACTTTATCATTCGATATGTGAACATAGACCCAGTTAGATTATCCTAGCTAACTGCATTTGGGAGGTGGAAGAGGAGTCAGAAGCCCCTGGAAAATGGTCCTACCAAAGCTTGATCTAGACCCTAGAGAAGGAATCAAGCTTACAGTGCTTTATAAAAAGTATGTGCAGACAACGAAGTAGCAGCTGCTAGAATACTTCTAGAATCCAGCCCTTTCCAAAAAAAAAAAAAAAAAAAAAAAATTAGATGAAGCCAAGACCACGTAGAGTGGGTCTTCACTCTACCTAGAATAAATTTGTTATGGTAAATTTAACAAAAGTTAATAGCCTTAGGCAACCACTTGGAAAAGGTCTGTTTTGACACAGGTTGTCCCTTTTATCTACACAAGAACTAAATTGATCCAAAAGATCTGAAAGATTTATTTCTGTCAAGGCAGTATCAGACTTGTCTGATGACAAACTAGGCATGGAGTATCCTTTCTCCTGCACTTTTATGTTCACGAAAGAAAAATGTGAAGATGGATAGTTTAAAGCCAACTCTGATACCACTTCAGGCATAAAAAGATTAGTTCTCAAATAAACCATGGGCTATGTGCAGAGGCGCTGGAAGCTATTGAAGGGTGGGGGGTGCAGAGGGCGAGAAGGGCACTTGATTTTAAAAAAAATTGCCCTTTTTAGATCACCATTTACTACCACAACATAGGTTCACTTGGAGTGCATTTTAAGCTTAGCCAATTTCCTTTTTGGTGCTTGAATTAACATTTCCCAATTGGTCTTGCCTATCCCATGTTTGATAATTGTACATTAGCCCTACTGGGAATAACTGATACCACCATAAATAATTTGGGACCCATGCAAGGGATGCAGCATTTAGAATCGTCTCTATCCACTGGTGGCATGAGGGGCAATCCTGGGGTACATTTTCTATTACTCATCCTTAGATCCAAGTTGCATTTGAATATGAACAGGGATGAGGTTTGTTTTGCTTGAATGAATAGCCCGTTCTGGAACAATGGTAGCCTCCGATATATATCCATCTCTCCACAACATTCAGTTTGGATACTTGGACTGAGTATTTCTGATGCCATCTGACTATGTTAAGTAGGTCCATCGGTAAAACATCGCAGGATGCCTTGTATGCCAGACTCTGGTCATCCCCAAGCACTCTGTAGGATACTGATTATAGTTATAAATCTTTTGAGGTGGACTATGCAAAACCTATTGTTTAAAGACTTTTATCCTTTTAGCAAGTTATCTCTGTGGGTATTCCACTTGGTGCATGGGTCTGGACAGATACATGCCAAAGTGGGCATTATACAAAATGATTGACTTAAGAGGGCTTTGTAAAGGGGCACAATAACACCTCTAGATCTAGTCACAATCATTTTATATTGTACAGCTTATAAACACACTGACTCTTGAGCACATGTTGGTCAAAAGTTAGGTCACTGTACACACAAGTTCCCAAATGCCAAACATCTGGGTCAGTTCTCAGTGAGTATTGTCAATTTGGCAGTTCCCTGGAGTAGATGACTTCACAAAGGATGTCTAGTTTCAATTCATGATTCTGGCACCAGTTATTGTTTGGGACCAGCTTTCCTGCATGATGGTCAAGTAATTCGGGGATTGAATAACAGCTCCTAGCTTGCAGTCATCTCAAACTCAATCGGCAAAGCCCTTTGGCATTTCATTTTAATTTCTCTGTTTTGGTATATACTTCTCAAACGTTTCAGCACCAAACCCTGGGGGACTCCATTGGTGACTGGTCTCTTTCTAGAGGTAACTTCCCCTATTTTGATCTCCTGCATCCTGTGAGCAAGTTGGCAATCCAGCTAGTAATACAAGTTTTTGCTTCTAGACTATTCAGCTTTTATACTACACTTGAGTAGGGGATTGTATCAAAAGGCTTGGCCAGGTCAAGGTAATGTGGTATGAACTGTTAACTTCATCCATTGCTTTGGTGACAACAGTAAAGCTTAAAATTTGCCCATGATTTTGAACCTCACACACTTTCTCCAGATTCCTGGCCTAAGAGGTTGAGAGATCAGA
Organism: Protopterus annectens; assembly: GCF_019279795.1. Lineage (NCBI taxonomy): Eukaryota > Metazoa > Chordata > Ceratodontiformes > Protopteridae > Protopterus > Protopterus annectens. The sequence continues at coordinate 378,517,099 of NC_056747.1, read as the reverse complement.
GCAGATGTTTGATTGTCCCTGATTTTGTGTCATTATGGTCTGTTCCTCATGTGTGACTTTCCAGCAAATTTATGAGGACTGCAAAACTTAAATAAATAATGACAGACTCTTGAGTTTCAGACTTCTAGACTTCATATCCTTCAGAAACTGCAGGCTAATGCAAAAGCTGTTATTCTAGCAACAAATGTACGTTGTATTTAAATTCTGTCCCCAATTCTGGACCATTGATCTTTATCCTGACCCATTATGTTTTTGGCTTTATCCCTTAAACTATGAGGTTTTGAAGTTTAAATAAGAATCGTTAGCAAAACCAGTTTCAAGCTCGACCCGTTTCATTTTTTATTTGTTCAATTAAATAAAAAAGACATGCAACAAAAACCTTGAAAAGTAACAATAATAATACATAATCTAACTGAAGGCTTAAAGTCAGACAAGAAGCTTTAATAACTTTTATAAGCAGAATAAAAATCACACACTGTTTTTTATTGTTCTTTTACATAAATTAATGTTTCTGGCATGACAAAATCTAACAAAACTGAGGCCAACTTGCATTAATGGGAGGGAAAAAAAAAAAGTGTTAAGGCAAGTAAGAAACTGTATTAACTTCAGAAAGCACAGTAACAGCAAAGTTATTTCAGTTTCTCATCTGCATTAAGTCTTACTTTACCATCATCATTATTTTTACTGTTGTTACTTCATAAATGACTTCCCAGAATGTACCTGCCCTTGACACTCACATTCACTGAAATGGCATGAAAACCCACATTCATTTTACATCTGGCCAGTGGAGGATTAAGCTTACCTCTGTGTTGGTTTAAAACCCTAGGCTCCTTACACATTTTTAGGGCCATGCATACATGCATGCATGCGTTCTTTGATTCACCTTCCTGATTGTATTAAAACTTAGTAAGCAATGAAAGAAAATGTATGAACCAATAATGACAAAACTACCCATTTCAGAAAATTTCAACCATAAAAGGCCACTCAAAACGTCTGTCACTACAATCCACCAATATCAGTAAATATGCAAAATCTCTGCAGAAGTAAAGTCATCTAAATAATTCCACATTGAAGGGATATGTAACTAATGAAGAGGATGCTGCTAGCAAACAACTTTATATTTCACTGTTTCATCTACAAATAAAGTGCCCGTTGCCCTTGAAGAATAAATTGCCTATGTTACATAAAAATAAATAAGCTCGTAATACAGAAATAGGCAAACTGATAAAAGGTTCATAGTTACTAGGTAACTCCTCCAAAGGAGGACATTCACAGGACTGCAGCATCCACTTCCTTTAAAGTACAACCCAATACAGTATCAGTGATCCATCTGCATACTGTGGGAGTAGAACCCACAGCCTTCTGCATCAAAAGCACGTATACTATCTGTTGTGCTACTAACAATGTAAACAGAAATGACATAAGCAGCACTAAACTTCTCTTCTCCTGAAGCTATCAGGTCCTTGTAAAATTAACTTGACACTCTACTAAATCTCTCAACTTCACAGCACAAGAATTCTGGAAAAAGCCAAACATTTTTTTTGGGGGGGGGGGGGCAAAGGCCCAAAACCAGGAACACATTTTAAACATTGCTTGTATAATCTTAGAAAGTTGCTCAAATAAACTGGTTTGTGTTACCATGCGTTTCCTGAAAGGTAGGAAGACAAACTTCAAGGGCTATCATTATTTAGTGAATTCAGTTCACGAATTTGCCAGAAAACCACAAATTTTAAGAGGAACAGATCAAAGTATGAGCCAAATATTCTGTGAGAATCTGGACAGTTGAAAGCTGTGGACTCTACTCCTTGAATCACAAGTGGTGGTATGGTTAGAGAATTCAGGCTCCCGCTTCTTGTTTGAGCCAGGGTAACACTAACCACCAGGTATACCTAACTGGGGCATTTCAGACACACAGACACACAGACACACAGACACACAGACACACAGACACACAGACACACAGACACACAGACACACAGACACACAGACACACAGACACACAGACACACAGACACACAGACACACAGACACACAGACACACAACTCAGCAGCAGCATAAACAGCCAAACTCTCCTTACCCGGAACAGCATAAACAACCAAACTCTCCTTACCTGAAGTATGTCGTGGGATAAATCTATGCCCGAAACACACACTCCTTTATAGCTGTACCTTGAGCAACAACAAATGTTATCAGGTAGGCACTTACCTCTCTCAACGGAAGTTTAAATTTCGTGCCCAAGTGCGGACTCTGTTTAAATCAGCAACACACATGGGTCCTCCATAAAGAAGAGGGAAGACACTGCCACCACAACCACCACAATGGAGTTTCAGCTGCCACAGTGACAAGACAAGCTGTTCTTGTAAAAAAAAAATAAAAATAAAAAAAAAATAAAAGTGTGTGTGTGTGTGGGGGGGAGGGCTCCCTCTCCCTATGGTTCCAGCGCCCTTGGCCCTGTGGAAAAGGAGTGGGATGACTCTTAAGATCTTGCAACTCGGATGCCATTCTTGCAGAGGTTAAAACAATTGGTAAAACCATTTTCCATGTTAGAACCTCAAGTCAGCCAGATTAGCTGGTTCAAATGATGAAGTGTTAACTTCTCTAACACAAAATTAAAATCCCAAGGAGGGGCCACTAGTTTTCTTTTGACATGAGACTGCATTGAGAGAAGGATCCACGGGCAGCCATGATGAAATGGCCGATAAATGCACCCTGACAGAGGAATAAGAAAGGCTGTAGGATAGTAACTCACAAAAATACAGTAAAACCAGAGAACAACTAGCCCTGAATGGGTGCTGACTAGGTTGTTGGCACCAACTAGAAAACTCTTTTCATTTGCTAATGTGACTTTCTAGTAGCAGGCTTTGTCTTACTACCTGCTGCAAGTCCTCAGAAAACAGGTGCCTAAAAGTAACAGAGTCCATATCATGCAAGACAAGATGTAACAAACACCTCTGGGTCTTGTGTGACTAGATAAGTCATTCAGGAAGTTTGTGGTAATTTCCCCTGGTCATTTCCAAAATGGAGAACCATGGCTGCCTGGGCCAAAAGTAAGTCACCATAATGATCTTTGGGGATTCCTTTAGAATTGCCCTAGTTTTTAGTGGAAAGGCATACAAAGTGCCTTATCCAAAGAAAAGATTCCAAGCCAACTTGCATGGAATTCTGGAACATAATTGTGTTGGTTTAAGTGTTCAGAGAGGATGCAAAGAGGTCTACTTGAGGAATTCCCCACAGATGGATGAAATCTTGGAAGAACCCCTGATCTAGTTTCCATTCGTGAGGGGTCTGTCCTAGTCCTGCTAATAATCGCAGATGCATGTAGAGTGAGATTGTGCTGTGAAGCTATAATCAGAAGCTAACGAGTAATCTGCAAAGGAGGGTATGACTGCTGATTTACTATATGGCTGTGGTATTATCTGTAATCACCTGAAGCGGTTCTGGAGATCAAAGATGGTTCAGACAGTTGACTGCCTTGATCAGGGCAAGCATCTCCTTGATATTTATGTCCTTGTTGTCTCACACACCTGCACTTTTACCCCTCCTGAAACTGCTCCCCAAACAAAGTCAAAGCATCTGTGGCAACTGACTGCTTTGGAGAAGGGGAGACCTGGATTTAAGGATATCTGCAGTCTCTACCAAACAGTTTCTCTTCTAACAAACCCCAGGTGTGGAATTTGAAAAGAAATGGTGTTAATGCTGGGACCAAAGAAATTTCAACTGCATCTATCTCGTGGAGTTTTGTCATGGATATCATGAGAATAACCAATGCTATGAGACCAAAGATCCTGAGGTATTCCCTCACAGTGACCCAAGTCTCAGTGGAAAACCTTAGCTATAGATCTAAATAAAGCTTACTACTTTTTTTTTTTTGCTGTGGAAGGAAAGCTCTTTGAACTGAGGTATCTATTTGACATCCCAGAACACAAACCTGTGTGAGGGAGATCAGAAAGACTTTTGAATGTTCTGTTGAATCCCAGTTTGTGCAAGTGATTTCTCAAAGGTAAATTTTCCCCTCACACTTTGAAAAAGACTTTGCGAAGATAAGCAACTTGTTTAAATGTGGAAAAATGTGGATAACTTGTAACCTGCAAGGAGCTATAAATCGGAACTAGACACTTTCATGAACACGCTTGGTGCAGCAGACAGTCCAAAAGGTAAGGCTGGGAGCCGATAAGATTTTGTTTGGATCACATTAAGAAAAAAAGTCTGAAGTCTGTATGAACAGGGAAGCCATAAGTATCTTTCAAGTCTAATGTTACTAGGATACTTGAAAGAGTAAGAGGAGGTCAACAGGCTGTGAAATGACATTTGGAGTTTGGGCACTGTCACAAACAGGTTTAGGAAAAGAATGATCCAGAACTGGTCTCAAAGAATTTTTTTTTTGACACTAGGAACATTCCTGAATAAAGCCTCCTTCCCACCTGGGGAGAAGGAATTGGTTAAATTACTTCTTGGGACAGCATTTGATTAAGAACTGGTGGAGAGAGTATGGATTAGGAATGAACCCTGGAAAGGAAGAATTTCCTCTCACTGCCATCTGTAACCTTGATAAATGATTTTCAGAACCCATCTGTCAAAAGACAATCCATTGCCAAAGAAAACAAATGCAGATTCAGACTTTCTAGAAGAGAAAATCAGCCACCGTAGATGTGGGTCACAAGGTCCCTTGGATAGTTATTCAGACTGGAAGTGTCCTTGGCTTTGGGAGTTTGAGACGAAGCCCCTTGTCATTTCTTCTTAAAAGTCGGTTTACCCAAATTCTGCTGAGGCTCTAGTTAGTTTGTTTGCCAAAACTGGGTGAGAAACAAAATCCCTTGGACAATTTAGAAAAGGAGGGCTGAAAATGTAGAGTCTCCCAGATCAGTTTACCCCTTTCATCAAACTTTTTGCTCACCTCTGGAGCAAAGGTGCCAAAACACTAGATCACTATCCAAGGAACAATTAAAATCTCATTTTTACATCATCTGGAGGTTATGAGAATTCAGCAAAGCAAACCTCAAAAGTACCAAAGGCCAAAGCCCTGGAAGTATTAACAGAGTCATACATACACTGCAAATAACGAGTAGTGATTTATGCAATAGAACAAACTAAATAATTTAAAGCAGTGTTTTCTTCACAAGAAGAAAGTGCAGATAAAACATTCCTCAAACTTTCACAGTTTGTCAGAACTAACACATGAGCCTGACAATTTAAAATTGTGAAAATCAAAGTTGCAGGAGCATTCACTTTTTCCCCATTTCCCATACCTATCAAATTATTATCCTTATTAAAAAAAGAGCAGCATTAGAATAAACTAAGGCTATAGCTGATGGGTCAGTTTTGGGAAAAATATAAAATTTTAAAAGACTGAGGAACTTTACACACCCTATCCGCCTTACAAGCAGTAAGGCGCACATCCTCTAAAGTAGACAGGACAAGATGACTTCTCATATCCAAAGAAATTTGATGAACAGTGGATACGTTTCAGTTTGTTTTGACAGGAAAATGAGGCCAGCCATGTTACTAATGGTAGCAACTGTTTCCCCAGGGATGGGCAGAGCATTCTGGACAACAGGGAAACCTTTCCTGTTCCCTCACCCAAGATGGACAAAAGTGGCTCTCCCTTTCCTACTGAGGGGACTAGCAACAGCCACAGAGGATGTGGCTAACCCCTTGTCCACAGAGGTTGTAGTGCTACACCAGGGGGATTCAGGGTAAAAGAGGAATGAATGAGGTACAATAAATGGCCACAGCAGAGTCAACCACCCAAGACTTAGGCAAATTACTAGCCTGCTGTGCTGGCAAAGGCTGTTTAATTAACTTTTTATTTTTGCGGCTATAAGGACCGACCACGAGACCAGTAGGGTATTCCATGGTCAAGCCGAAAATGGTGTCTCCTTCCCAGGGAAGGAACAAATGCCAGTAAAACTACCAGTCCAAGAAAGTTATTTTCTTTTCTGTCAAAAAAGTTTAACAGTAAAAAGCACTTTAAAATATTATGACATCTCCACAATGGAAAACTAAACAATTTCTCTGCAGAAAATACACTTGCAGTTAGTATACACTTCTTTTAAACAGATAGACAGAGAGAAAGGAGCGCTCCGTTTAAATTAGCATTACAATCTTGAGACAGGCCATTAAATAACTACATTCCCAGCTTTAAAATAACTTTCCCCGAAGGTGAAAGTAATAAAACATCAACAAAATTTAAGAAAATGGAAGGTCCCCCCATGCAAAGGAATTTACCTGCCAAGCAAAAGAAAAGCAAAAGCCAACCATTGATTCTCGAAAGCCTCAGGAGCAGCATACTTTTCAGCAGCAGTAAAGATTCGATAGGCTTGGTGCCCAAGCTTGTCCTTTAGACAGCCCAGCTCGAGCTGCCTGACAATTTTGGTGAATGGAAGGTGCCCTAACGCTTTGGAAGCTGGCCGTTATATCCTTGGCAGGATATAACCCATATAGCTAAGGCTACTACAGCAATGATCAATATGATAACTACCTGTGGAACTTAGCAAACTACACATACACAAACAAAATACTTGCTGAAACAGAAGTAACAGTCATGAGGCCCCCACAGAATGGACTCAAGAGGGGTACTGCAAGACTAAAGGTAATATTCCACCCCCGAGGAAAGTCAGATTTGGGGACCAAAATTAAAGAAAAAACAATGAATGTCCCCCAGCAGAATTAGTGGAGAGGAGGTTTCAAAAGAATTGAAGAAAACCTGAGAACCTGGCGGGATTAACAGAGTCAGACCCTTAACATAATGAATTGAAATTAGGGACCCAGTCATATTAACAGAATCAAAAGGCTCTGGTTAAAAAAACAGAATCAGGAGGACTCAAGAAAAACTAGAGTCAAGGGATCAAGAACATTAAATTACTAGGCCCCAGTTACAATTAACAGCGTTGCCACATACCCAATTTTCCCTTATGTCTGCTAAACAAAGAAGTTGATCAGGAAAACTACTTTACCAACTTGAATACTGGAGTTTCTGAAATCACCATCTCACGACATCCAGTTTTATTCAAACATAGCTTCATTATGTCAGTGTCTGAGGCAGATAAAAAGGACACTCTGCTTTCCCCAGTAATGTGCAGAGGTGGCCATTCATATAAAATGGGCATGATAAAATGGCTTGAGTAAGGGGAACAAAGGGTTAAGCAGGATGTCAATTTTGTCTTTTGTTCTGCTTCTTTCAAAAAGGGCAAACTTACAGTTTAAGGAGTACATGCTGGTTTTAGTGAAAAGAAATTAGCAAAATTTCCCTAATTCAAGGGGGCTATAGACATAACAGATGCACACAATTAAGTCCATCACTACAGCCTGCAATATTTTTGAATTTTAAAGGACACATAGGGTTGAGAATCCTAAGGCTTGGCACTACTATCAGTCATTACCCATATAACTTATATAGGTATACTAGATTACTGTTCCAGGCAGCTTTCGTTTGTTTAACAAACATGTAACAAAAATATCAAAACAAGATAAATTGCTGTGACTGGGGCCCACAGCAACCACAGGGTTTGCTGGTGCTTAAATCAAATTATGTTCCTCCCACAACCCACACACACAGGTTATCAGAATCTGGTAGTAGACAGTACAATTTTTTTAAAGGTGTAGTTTTCATGTTACTAGTAAATGTGTAGTACATCCCTGTAAGGGAGTCCGTGTGTTTATTTTAATTATTTATGTCTTGTGCTGAGTAAGTATGCACTAAATGAGAAACTGATTTTCAGGTACGACTTTTTTTAAGAGGTATTATAGGTTCACAGGTAACATACCAGGCTAACAAGCATCAGTCTTTATAAGATAGCCGTGTAACCCACTCAAACTGTGTCCTTATCTATCACAGGAGTTTATTAGGAGGAGGTTCGTTAGTTAAAAAGTTTCTACAGGTTATATGAGTGGGGTAAATTAGTTTGGGCATTAATGTCTACCTCTGTCTATTGGAAACATTGAGGCCAGACCCCAGGGTGAATTTCCCATCCACTGGAATGGACTCTGCTTCACATGGATGGGGAGTCCGTTTCAGAGCATGGAAATCCTCCAAGACATTTGTCTTGCCAACATCTTAATTTATGTCATAAAAATTTAAATCCTTGGATCAAGAGTTTCTGATGCTGCTCATTTTGTGGATGTGCAAAAGGTCGGCGACTTCCCTCCTCTCTGGGCCAGTGATCCACTGACACTGGTGGGGAATGCTCACGGAGAAAGAAAATAGACACACAATATTTTCAGATGCACCTCTCTGCACAAAGTACAATTTCCCTTAAGAGCACGTAGGAAATGCACACTCCAGTCCTAAGCTGGACTACCTCTCCAGGCCCCAAATAAGGCTCCCCACTAACGCAACTATAGAGTTAAGTCCTTAGCCAAGTGTTCCAAACAAAGTCCTTATATTTTATAATAAATAAAATAGAAAACATGAAAATACTGAATATCTGTTTTCCAATAAACACCAGAGTTTCAATTCACAGGAAATATAAAAAAAACTGATGGAAAGACTCCGACAGATACAGAAAAACAATATTTAGCTATATTTTCCTAACTGAAGAATTACTGTTCCTACTTAATTTCTACAGCAAGCCAAGATGAAGTAGAGGAGCATCTTTGTCTGGTTCCCAAAAGCAGAGGGCCGAATGCCTATATCACATCTGTCACTAGTATGTAATACAATTTCAGTGCTGGCTACAGAATAACATCACATCTAGTCACCTGACTCTGTGGTTCCCACACCACCCCCTCAATAGTAACAGAGCCAGAATTTGGCACAGATGTGCCAATACACACACAGAACTTTGCCAAGGCTTAATACAACATCTGGAAGATATAAAAATTCCAACACTTCTACCCTTCCTGCAGGAAAGCTTTTCACAGATCGTGTGTGTCTAACTGCATTCAGACCTGTGAGATAGAATATTTATAGCCTAAACCAAGTCATTTAATTTCAGGCTATTTTCCTTAAATGTCAGCTGGGCTGAGCTCACTCTCTTCCCGTTCAGTATCCTCTGTTAAAATATATACATTTCAGCAGTTACAGCAATACAGCCTGACATACAGTGTCCAGCAGGACCCACTATTGACTCACTTTTTAACATAAGCAGCTTTACAAATACATTTTTAAACACAAGCATCTGTACAAATCAGTTTGATATTCAAATGACAATTCTTTACAAAACTCTCAACTAGCTATGCTGGCATATGTTACACATGCACTGCCCTACTCTCTCTAGCGCAGCTGGCACTACCTCATATCATTGCAAGAGCCACCGTTGCTTCATATGCCAGGTATAGATCACCTCTCACCTGTAGGAGACCAAATATAGAAATTTGGCTTTAAGGCAATCCGTACAAGACATTTTTATGCCCTGGATTCTTCTGGTAAGGAACCTTTGTGGGAAAACTGTTGCATATGTCTGTTCAGGTACATGCCGAAAGGGGAATTATACCCAGATAAAGGCTGAATAAAGTGAAATGGACTTCTTTAGACCTGGATGCCATGCCCTTACTTGTAAGTTGAGCGACATAGAATGATTTTATTACTACCTTGGTCACATGTTGGTCAAAAAGTCCAGATTGCTATCAACATATGTTCCCAGAACCTTGACTGGGTCACCTCTTACGATGTCACCTCACTGAAGTATTTAGCATGGGTAGAAGTTCTCAAAAGGCACTATAAAACTCAATGCCAAGGAATGCATTAATCTGTGACTTTAGCACCAGTCATTTGTTTGTGTTAGACCCTCTTGTAAGATTGCCTGTGTCATGGGGAGAAATATATGATTGCAAAATTAGGTGCCATCATCTGCGGACTTAATCAGCCAAAGGCCACTGACATTAGCCTTTATCTCCGAGAAGTAACTGCCAAATAGGAGTGGTTCCAGCATAGAGCCCTGAGGTACACTGCTGGTGAATGGTCTCTTAGTGGAAGTGGTCTCACCAATTCTGACTTCCTCAGTCCCAACCATCAGCTGGCCAGCAGTCCAGCAAGTTATATAGGAGGTTTATACCCAGTTCGACGAGTCTGTCAAATATAACAGAACTGGGTAATGACTCAAAACACCTCAGCTAGGTCCAGGTAGACAGTATGCACAGTTTTTCCCTCATTCATTACCTTGGTGACCTTCTCAAAAGAAGAAGTCCACCAAGTTTAATAGGCATGACCTCCTGTTGACAAAGGGGAATTGGGCTGGGTCCAGTATCCGATGGTTATGGATGTCTTTGTTGATCATTTCCATGATAATTCAATTCCAAGGCTTTGCAAATTAGACTAGTCAGATTAATAGGTCTGTGGTTTCTGGTTTCAGTAGATCTATCCTTGTGAAGTGAGATAACCATTGCAGTCCTCCATTCTTGCGGTACAAAGCATGTTTTGAGGCTATAGCTGAAAGTGATCCAAGTGGTTCCGATAGGTCATGCTTCAAGCTATTTAGGAGGCATCTCCAGATACTCTCAGGGCCCATTTAAGGCTGTGTTTTGGCCATAGCAAGCACCACCAAGGCACCTCCTACCTGTTAATAGCTGGGGGTGGGCTGTGCTAGGAGGTATATCATGGAGGAAGGCAAGGGGGAGTAAGGGGTGAAGTTTGAGCTGAAGTTATCAGCCAGCAAATTTGCAGTGTTGCTCTGCTCTGTGAAGGTGCCACCACTGACCACCAGTGTGCCACACTGATGTGTGCTTCCTTTGAGGTTTTGGACATAGCCACAGAAAGCCTTGTGGCCGTCTTTATCCTGTACAGCTATCTTGACCTTATAACTGGCCTTGTTGGGGGGGGGGGGGTACAACACTCTCCCATATTGGAGTACCAGGTGCAGTATGTTTGAACCTCTAATCTTGACCTTGTAATTGGCCTTGTTGGGGAGGGGGGGTGCAACACTCTCCCATATTGGAGAGTACCAGGTGCAGTATGTTTGAACCTCTAATGGGTGTGTACACTACCTGGTCAAGGGTATTTGTGTTAAAAGTATAGAAATCGCTGTGCCTGTGAGTATGAGGCAGTGTGTGTTTCCCAGTCTATAGAGGGGTAGTTAAAGTCTCCAAAGAATAGGGTATTTGGTTTAATGACAAGTGTCTCCATTAGGTCTATGTATGAACTATGGGATTCCAGGGACATACAGGGTGACCTATAGCTTTGCAAGGATATGACATGAGACTTTGTCTATAGTGATTTGCACTTGAATAAATTCTAAGGCAATGTCTTGCTTAACATAGACTTACACTTGTTGCTAATACAGAGCAAGACTTCACCTTTTGTCCTTGCTTGTGCAGTTAAGAAGTCTAAATATGTGGAAGGCACTGAAGCCTTGCACTGCCAGAGTACTTTCTGCAGATTTAAACCAGGTCTCAGTAAAGGCATAGATGTATATAATCTCCAGAATGAGGAGAGCTTGTAGGCTATGGAGTTTCTTGTTTAGGCTCCTAGTGTTGAGAAGTAACACCTTTAGGTTTCTTTGGGTTTTATTTGCTATGTCATTAGAACAGTCAATTTGGCACTGCCTAAAAAAAGGAATAAAGGGATAAAGTTTTAGCCAATATTCGGAAGCCTAGGAGAGAGAGGTGCAGGCCATCCTTATGCAAAGCAACGTGGTTTAACTATGTCCTCCCATGCTGACAAATATCGATTTCCACTGGAAAGATTCTGGAAGCCAAGTCAATTACTGAAGTCAATCAACTTCCGTTTATACGGAGATATCATCCTTGGTTAAAAGTACAATGTTGCTCAATACAAGGCACACATCTGCCCGAGACACACACTCAGAGATGTCTCATCATATAATCCAGGGAAGTACAGGTTAATAAATGCCCACAAGAACTACAATAAAATCATACTGGTACCTGTGGTGTAGTGACTTGAGTGTGTGTGCATAACTTGGCAGATCCTGGCTCCAAATGACCAACAGTTACTTTTCTCCTGGTTTAGTCTGGTGAGTGGGGCATGGTGTGCGTCATACAATGGAGTCTCCGACGGCAAGAGTCCTGGGTAATGTGTCTTCTTGCCTTACGGGCTTTGCTCTTGGGGCTTACCTGGGTGTAGGCATATGTCTGGTGTTTGTTTTTTCTTTTGGCGAGTGCTTTAGAGATTGCTGAATATAGGTGTTGCCATTTATAGGCTTAGGAGGTCTTTGAGGCTTGAAAAGATCGTTTTTTAGTACCTTAGCATAAGGTGGTGTGTGTGTGTGTGTGTGTGTGTGTGTGTGTGTGTGTGTGTGTGTGTGTGTGTGTGTGTGTGTGTTAAAAACTATATTTGGTAGATGTAGTTTGTGTATTTTTGACAACCTTGTTTTTATGCAAGATTTTTGCCTCCACTGAAACTGTGTATGTGCATCTTTTGCATACTGTGTTTGCTTCTTAAAGGAATAATGGTTGTCTGCAAACATAAGACAACTGCTACATTGTCTTAAGATGCCCATACCTACCAAACTGATTAAGGAAACCTTTAGAAATTACATACTTATGTCTGGGCCTGTAATTGGGTGGGCTAATGCAGGTTGTGGACTGGGGTATACAGAGATATTCTTGAGTGGTATCTAGGGTTCGGTACTAGACTAGGTCATACTGTGCTAATAGTAGTGCTGTTTAATGTGCAAACTAGCCATTCTAAGTTTGCCTCAAGCGCAATGCTTTGCTTTTGCCAGGTTTCAGTTCTAAAAGTAGTTTTATAGATAAAATTACTTTCTGGGCATTTGTGCCTGTACAGAGCACTGCCAACCTCATGATGTTGTAGCATTACACTTGTAAGCAAACTACCTTGCCAAGGCAATTCCAAGTATTAAGGAGACGTAGAATGTGTTAAAGGCAAAATTAACAAAAAGCAAAAATACAGCAGTAGCACTCAAACTGGTAACTGAAGTGCAAAACAATAAAAGAAATCTCTTACCTGCCAAAAATGAAGCATTAACTAAGGACCTCCTCAGAGTGAGGAAGGGGAGCCAAGTGGATGGGAGCTCTAGGAAAATGAGCAGGAGGCTATTTGTAGTAAAGCAGGTTTACTAACACTAGTTTGCTGGGTGGGCAGTTAGCATTATGGCTACAAGGAAAATAAGGGGGTGGGCAGTTAGCATTATGGCTACAAGGAAAATAAGGGGGTGGGAAATAAGTTAATGGGGTGTAAAAGTACACAGCTGATATATATATATATATATATATATATATATATATATATATATATATATATATATGAAACAGATTTTCTTTTACTTTTGCAAAGGTGAATGTCTACATTACAACCCCTTAGCTTACTACAATAAAAAAGTTTTAACTGTAAACAAGTAAATACGAGAGCACCAACTATAATGAGTTTTGCTTTAGCAATAAATGTTTCAGCATGTCTTTCAAGCTACAACAGAGAGCTACATTTTTCTTTTTTCTCTTAGATTTCTATGGAGGCAATCAGATAATTGGGCAATAAAAGAAAGAACACTTGTTTCTCCATGGCTGAATGATTTCTGAAAGCATGCATGTTTTCACATCAGGGGTGGGGGGATAAATATAAAAAAGGACTCCAGTTACTGTACGTAGAAGCACAGGCAATAACATGCATCTTTGCATGGATAACCTCAATTTCAGGTTAAATTAGGGCTTGTATTTGCAGCTGTCTATTTGGCACAAATGTTTCTAAAGGAGGAATAAACTTCATTATTTGACAATGTACACAGTCATGTGCATTTGTATTACATTAACAGGTTCTGGATGTGTTTTTCTTTTTGTTCAAGGGTTTTTAATAAAAAAACAACAGTCTTGTAAAATGTGACATGGGTCCCACTGCTGATGAGAAAAAAATGGATAAAAGATTAATCGGCCAAACATTAATGGGTGCATGCATCGCAAAAGCTGGAAATAAACATTTAAGAAAGCTACAATATATTAACAAGCAAGAATAATGATTTCTCATCAAAATGGCTACACTTTCCATATTATATTGTAATGTAATGTAAATAGTCTCAAAGATGTAGACAAAAAAAAAGAATAACTATATTTACAAATGCAGACTACAATTAGCAATGCTACAGAAGACACATTTGGAAAAAACTGAGCATGTGAATTTAATAAAAGATTTCAGGATGGATATCCTACAGAATATCAAGGACAAAGGAAAAGAGTACTTATATTAGTTAGAGGAGCTCCAGTAGTGACAGAAGATAAAAAAATAAAAAAAATAGTTGAGAATAGCAGATTTGTGGTAGGTGTGGCATGCATTTATATTCCTCCTAAAACTATTATGCAGCCGAAAAAAATAGTCTCTCAGCAGGAAATATTACAGGCCCATGTTCTCATAGAAGGTTATTAGGCTAACAGACAGAGCCCTTACAAGCCTAGCCATAATTTATCCCAAGTTGTTGGTGGTGGTTAGGCGAGTGAAGTTCACAGAAGTAAGGGTCTATGGTAGTTAACATCCAAGAGGGACATGGGCACCAACCCAGGAGTGCATCTCCAGTCACCCATCCATTGATCTAGGTTGCATTTGCAGAGGGTTAGGAAGGAGCTCTGTCATGTGAATTGTGGGCTTTTTCCAGAGAAGTGACGGTCTTTTGAGAGACATATCTATCTCTCCAGCATGATCTGCGCATGTCAGAGGCTAGGTTAAAATCCCTACAGTGAGTGACACTTGTGCAGTTTGATTTACAAATGCATTTCCATCAGGGCCGGGTCAGACACTGCCCTTTAAGCCAGGCACAGTTCACACCTTGGAAACCTGCAGGAGACAATACATTAAGAGGGCTTTTAGTCTTTCCTCATAAGACCGGTTTTGTGTAACCTGTAATTTCTTGGGGAGTAACTTCTGTGGTCTCTCAAACTGATGCAGGTGTCTGGTGAGGTACATGCAAAAGGGAGCATTGTACTCACTTATTGGTCTGATGACAGCACAGTGTAATGGAATTATAACATCCTTAGTTGTAGATGGGATGCCTCTACTTATAAGATGTGCCAAACAGAAGGCCTTCCTTACTAATGTGAATACATGATGGTCAAAGTTCAGGTTGCTATCAACACGAGTACCCAGATCACGTACCACTGGGTCTACACTTATGGAGGTGTTGTCTATAATGTAATTATCAGGGATTTTTTTTTTGTATTTAGCTTTAATCTGTGGCTTTGGCACCAATCATTTGTCTGTAGTATATCACTGGGCGGCTCAATAATTGCTCCCAATTTGCAATCGTCAGTGAACTTGTGGCTGACCCAGTTTGCCTGGACTTCTGAGAAATAAATTCCGAACATAAGGGGCCCAGCACTGAACCTTGTGGTATGCCACTAGTGACTGGTCTTTTGCCAGAGGTGAAGTCACCCACTTTTACACTCAGTGTCTTGTCGGTGAGCCAGTTAGCTACCCCATCTAGTAATGTAGGGATTAATTCACAATTAGGAGAGTTTCTCTATAATACCAGAGTGGGGGACTGTGTCACATGCCTTGGCTAGGTTAAGATAGGCAGTATGCACAGTCTTTCCCCTCATCCAGGGCCTTGGTGACTTTCTTGAAGAAGTCAACCAGGTTTAACAGGCACAATCTACCTTTAAAATGACTCAAACTGGGTTGGGTCCAGAGTTTGGAGAGGACTTATGTTCTTGTTAACAAGGTCCATGATGACTCTTTCCCATGACCTTGCAGAGGAGGTTAGTCAAGCTTATGGGCCTATAATTCCCAGGGTTGGTTGCTGGTCCCCTTTTGTGCAGAGGGATTACTGTTGCTGTCCTCCATTCTGCAGGAACATAGCCAGCTCGCAGGCAATGGTTAAACAGGGATTCAAGTGGGTCTGGTAGGTCATCCTTTATGTTGTTTAAAAGGTAACCGGGGATGTTGTCTGGTCCCATTAATGCCACGTTTTTGGCCTTGTAGAGCCCCAAGATGACTTGTTCGAGATCACAGGCTGAGAAATGGTGGCAGGTATACTTCGGTGGACAAATCAGGAATCCAACCAGGCCACCCAGAACATCTGACCACACAAGTAGAAACTTGCTGTAGCTTCCATAAGCCAAATGGAAGAAAAAAAAAATGACTCCTCCGATAAATAATCATAAACTTTAATAAACAAAAATACAACCACAAACTGTGCACAGGTTCATAGGTTTTATGCCATTTTGGGACTAGCCAGTTATCCCATATAAGAATAAAACCCTGAATGCTGTGTCTGTAAGGTAAATACCTTAACCATTATGCTAACAACCAAGTGTCCACTCTTAAGACTTGACCTGAATTTTAACTATTTATTCTGTTGAAATCGATACATGTTTTATATTTATTCTAATTTTATATATTTTTACATTTCCGGAGTGTTTTATACAAGAGAAATGTTTTATGGCACCATCCCACATTTCTGTATTTTTTATATGACCAGATACAATGGGGTAATAGCTTGGATTGGAACAAAACAATTGTCACAATTTGATAGATTTTTTTTTTTTTTTTTAAAGACTTAACTAGCAGCTTCCTTAGAGAGGCCAAGGTTTCATTTAGCTGCAGCTCAACTGAGGTTTCCCCGATTGTTAAACTACAGCTTCACCTTCATTTTACAATATGGAAAGGCAAAGTCTGAGATCACTATGGACAAAAGCACTCAGTTTTTGGTTTTATGTTTAAATATGTGGTTATTTTTAACCAGAGGAGCCATTTTTTTATTCAACTATTCTTTAGTTTAGAAGTTTCACTAAAGCTTTTTCTTCCATTTGGCTTAGGGAAGCTACAGCAATTTTTTGCTTGTGTGGTCAGATGTTCAGGTTGGCCTGGCTGGATTCCTGATTGGTTACTAGTGTTCTGAGCTTCTGCACTGTTGATACATTTGGGGGATGACTGGGGGGGACAGTGGGGTGAAGTCTGCTCCAAATCTGTCAGCTAGCAGGTTGGCTATTACCTCTGGTTGAGTACGGGTGGTGTCATCTACAACCAGTTCAGCGCATGGCTGGGTATCCCCTTTGAGATTTCAGATGAAGTTAAAGAATGTCTTGCGATTATCCTAAGCTAGGGAGGCTATTTTTGCTTTGTAATTAGCTCTGGAGGACTTGACAGGATCTAGAATTTGCTTGTTTAAACTAGCTAGGGATTTCTTCCTCTGCTGAGCCAGTTCTCTCTTGTTCTTGGACATTAGGTTCTTCTGTTGCTGTATAGCCTGTTGGGTCCATTAGGGTGGTTTGTTTTTTGGCAAGACCTGGTCTTAATCGAGTCAGGCACAGACGATTCTATACAACTGCTTAAATGGTTATACAGTGCACTGGTGTACACCTCTGCATAGGAGTCCATGTTATCTGCATTCAAGAGAGCTTTGAAAATGTTTATACCATCACTTGGTAGGAGGTAATTTGTGTTAAGGGGTTTTGAGGTTGATTGGGTATCTGGCCTTATAATTACACTGAACAAGACTGATTTATGGTCTGGTCTTAGCAGGGAGGACATCACACAGGTGCAGGGGGAGCAATGCTCTCCCATGTAAGTGAATACTACTCCCAGGACACTTCAGCCAATTGTGGTTGTCCTAATTGTTCTGGAGTATTTGCTTTAGCAAAGTCCAAGAACCTCTGAGCCAGCATGTTTGTGGTCGTGTAGGTTTCCCAGTCGAGGGTAGGATAATTAAAATTAAGGTGCTGGGTTGTATGGCAAGTGACTCCAGTAAGTCCAGGTATGCTTTTCATGTTTCATGGTTGGGGATCTATAGCTAGCTAGGATGCAGCAGGGGGCTTTGCCTATAGTTATTTGGACATGGAGTATTTCAAGACTGTCATACTGTTTGTCTCATGGTATACTTATCCTTAATGAAAATGAATATACTT
>NC_056747.1:378489356-378494356 GCF_019279795.1 Protopterus annectens | reverse complement strand
CCCCACTTGCCTGTTAAAGAGAGAGTAATTTAAATAATGTGTAGTGGATATTATATGAGTCATTAAGGAAGACAGAAAGTACTACAGAAGTTATAGCTAGTGAATGGGATAAAAATGAAAGGAGTTTAAAAATATAGTGTAGACATAAAGAAAACTGGTTAAAAAGTACTACAAATTATTTAGAGGTGCTGACAAAGGTCAAGTATTACAAAATAAGGGTTGTTTTTTTTATTGTCTTTGGTTTTCCTTCGTGGTGAACGCTACAGCGGAACTTCGGTCCGCTAATGATTGGCAGTAGATTTTTTTTACGAAACGCTGAGGTACCAGCTCGACACCCAACCTTCAATGAAGGCACTTCATTTACGCGACGCAAAGATAAATCTTTCAAACGCTACCCAACCGCAGGGAGTGGGCATGCAGACTCCACACAGTAAGGGCACTCCTGCTTCAGCCGAACCTAACTTGGCGGGAGAACTCTTTGCTGTGGGTAACAACGCATCACGGGCTTTCACAAAATAAGAAGAGACACAACTGCAAAGTGTTAGAGAAAATAAAGGAATACCTAGATAATATGCATGAGTTTAGAAAGACTCGTATTAAGCAACTGCTTTTGATAATTCCAAATCACAAAAACTTTTGCCACAATGACTTAAGAAAAAGAAAATGGGGTAATTATGCGATTAATACAAGAACCCACAATAATTCCCTCTGTGGTGAAGCTGTAACTCCTTACTACATATCCATTATGTAGCTGAAAGTACATTTTAGAACATGAACATGCTAGACTGATGGAAAGAAAGTGTCTTGCATGTTCAAATGTTTACCCTGTCTTACTTCTTACTGCAATAAATAAAACATAGGTAAATAAATTGAGGGACCTCTACAGTGCTCATGAACTGCATAGCCATCCCTCTTTTTGAAACAATTTCTAACGGTCCCTCTTAATACTGGTGATTTCAGGAAAGGGCGGTGAATTACACTACTAGACTTAATAAATAGTGAACATAAATTACAGTTGCAGATTTACTTTAATTCCGAAAATTTATACCAATTCCCATTCCCTTATTCTGCCAATGTCTCAAAGTAATAATACTAACATTTTAAAACTGTCACTAGCTATTTTTGGATAGTCCACTGAAAATGGACATGTATCCAGTCGGACTATCCTGGTCAACAAGTGTAATGTAAATAAATGTAAATTTGTCCCGGATTGGGTGACAGATGTGTGAAAGCTAAGTGCAACATTGTGAAAGGTAGTGTTACACATTTTGGAGAAGGAATCTTGAGGGTTATACAAACAACTGACTGCTCGCTTGTATCCAATGACGGTTTTGTGCCATTGCCTGTACTGGGGGAAACTGTTGGGTATAAAGAAATAAATGAACAAGTGCTTCATGGCACGAGTTACTTCAGTAAGAGTATGTTTACATACTTTCACAACCTACACACTCAGCATTCTCGGTAGCACGTTGCCTTGAATGCTGACAATTTGTGGTTGCTATAATACACAAGTACCGAAAATAGAAAGGGTTGTGGCCAAATTTCGTCAGCCTATAACATACATACATGAAACTACACAACCTGTGGAAGTTTTTGAGGCATTTCGGAAATTTTATGAAAATTTGTATAAAGCAGAAAAGAGGGGAGATCAAGAAAAAGAACAAATGGAAAAATTTATGGAAGGGTATTTTGGGGTTGGGAGGGTGGCCTAATGGTTAAGGTGTTTGCCTTACAAACACAAGGTACAGGGTTTGAATCTTACAAGGGATAATTGGCTAGGCTTAAAATGACTTGCAAGGGCAGTTAGCCTAGTATGAACCTGTGAAGGCTTGAATACATTAAAGTTAGAGGCAGATAAGGCTCAGGAACCAACAGTTAAGACAGAAGAAATGAGGTAAAAATGGTGATGCATAACCAGTCTGCAGGAAAGTCCCAAGAATTAGACAACACTCTAGTAGACATTTGAAGCTATGTGGGAAGAAAGTGATAAAGATCTGGAAGGTTTTCTATCAGTATCTTAAAAGGAATGGAGGCACAAACATCCTGGGGAAAAAGCTGTGTTAACTGCAACACCTAAAGCTGGTAAAGACCCAAATGATCAAGCTTCGTATAGGCCCACTTTAATTTAAAGTTATGATTATAAACTGTTTTTAGTCTAGAACTGCTAAAAAGAAAAAAAAAAAATAGCAAAGGTGATGCCAAAATTAAAAGATAAAAATCCACCAATGTGGTTTTGTGGAGAAAAAGCATACATTTACCAACATTAATAGAACAATGATGATCCAAAGATAAGCAGAATGGTAGAAAATACTGCTGTTATTGGTGGGTCTCGATGCAAAGAAAGCATTAAAACACACACACACACAAATATATATATATATATATATATATATGCATACATACACACACACACACACACACACACACACTTTTGTTCCAGGTCTTGCATGTGCAACTTGCTAGTTTGCGAGGGGGGACTTAGTTAATTCGACGGAGCTCTCTGAAACTGAATGGATAATGCAGCTGGCAGCACATCATGGTAGAGGTCTTAATGACTGTGTACTGCTGAAGCCGCTGTTGAAAGCTAGACCCATCAAGTGATTTTAAAGTTTATAAATTTTATGAAATTTTATATTTTTTTAGTATATGTTGTATGAAGTTGAATTAATTAGTTCTGCATACTTGAATGTTTTTGACTTATTGGTTGATTTAGAAATTGATGCAAATATTCATAATTGATGGAGGATGTAACGTTTTTTGAAAGAGTATTTATTTTGATGACATATACATGTGTTGTAACGTCTGATGAAGGGGAATCCCCGCGAAAGTGCTAACGTTGATTAAACTGTTCTTTTTTATGTACTGCAGTGCATTAATCGTATGATTTGAACATACCTTCCATCTTTAACACAACAAAAGGTAGCACAGCAAACAAACAGAGCTTGCGGACAGCGTAAACGAATAAAAGTAAACAATGTCAATCACCATATAAACGCTGTCCACAGATGGCACTATGATGTGTTCTAATCCCATAGAGTGCAAAAATATGTCACAGAAATCCACAGGTACTACTCCACATATAGGAAATGGTAGTCAGGAGTCCAAAAAAGTAAAAAATAGTAGCTTTATTCACTAAAACACACCAGTAGTAAGCACTCCTTACTGCCAGTAGGCTCTCACCTTTTGCAAATAACACTCCATACTTCCTATTTAAATAATCCTCCAAATACAGTGATTGGTGGAGAGCATTAAAGGTAAAACTCGTGCTTTTAAGTGCTATACATACTGAAATAAAATCATTTTCATAAATATTTGACAATTCATATGACAGAGATGTGAATAAAAATATAATACATAAATATAACATTAAAAACTCATACAACAAAGCATCAAGTAACTACCACTATACTAATGTATAATTGAATCATTTCGGTCTAAATACTAGAATGTTTACTAGGAATATTCAACTTAAATTAGATTATAGCTCTAACAACGATATCAATCAGGTACCCCGGTTTCGCCCAAATAGTACTTATATACCACAGCTCCATCCTGTGGTAGATGTGTTTGGTAGAGTCTTAGAGAACGATATATATAATCATTTTCAGACTCACAAGCATATGAATCATGGTCAGAATTTAAATTATAAACAAAGGAGGGCATTAAAAAGTTATCTGAGAAATGACAATACATTTGGTTATTAGGATCTACTTGACAAGGGCGCCCCATTGTATTGATGGATTCAGTCGATTTAATCGAGAAAAATGTTCGATTCAAATATTTAAGTGTTGGAAAATGTTATTGCAGAATAGACTGGGGAATAGTCACCGAGAAAGTCTTTGATGTCTATTATACATTAGATGATCTTTTGTCATCAAGTATTACTGAGGAGCTGTACAAGTACTTTTAAGGTTGAGAATCTGTGTTACCAGTCATCCTAGGGGTTACCAAAGATACACAATAAATCTCCTGAACCACCCCTCTCCCAGCATGAGACCCATTGTGGCAGGGGCACAGGGTGGCTCACTGAACCACTATCTATTTATAATGAGATATTTTAAGACCATTGGTTGAAACGAACAATTGTATAATTTAGAGACAGTAAGCAGTTTTACTAGACGATTTTATATGCCCATACCTAGTGAAAATCTGGATGAAGGGAGACAATATTTTCTGGTTACCCTGGATGTTGTTTGTAAATATGATACCTAATGAGACGGGCATCTATTATATACAAGATTATTTTACTCGGCACCTCAGATTTTTTTGGCAAATAAAAATAGTGTATTGATTTACCAACATTGTATTCGCCGAAATGATATTATCCAACAATGTGTTTGTCTTTAAAGTGAAAATATTTATTCTCACTAGTGGGATGATGCGTGGCTTAAGCACGCCTTGTGCTGCCAATAGCTACTAACCTAGTAATGGCAGCAGTATGGGAGGAAAATTTTTATTTAAATCTGATTTGTTTAAGAAATTTTGTGGTGGTCTGTACCAGAGATTTGTGGGATCACCTAATCTTTTTTCATTTGGTTTGGGGATGTTGATACGTTGAGAGGTTTTGTGGAGTTTATGAATACTTCCACGAACTTTTTGAAATTCACTCTGAATTATTCTGATAGCAGTATATCCTATTTAGATGTAGATGTGTTCAAATTGGAGAATGGACTTCTCAACACCTCCATCCATCGAAAATTATGTCATAGGAACACACTACTTCACAGGGATAGTATGCACCCCCACCATATTTTTTACAACATATTGAAAGGCCAGTTCATGAGAGCGTCCAGGTACAACCCCCTGGAAGATGGTTATAATAAGGAAATAGGAGAGTTAAGGAAGAGGTTTATTGACAGGGGATATGACAGTAAATTGATTGAACAAGTTATTTTGGAAGTAAACGACCTTAGAAATACCAGAGCTAGACCCTACTTCTCTGACCAAATTAGCTCCATTGATCAAAGTATGCCTGCCTATGGGATAGAGGTCAGACCGTT
>NC_056747.1:378354502-378488856 GCF_019279795.1 Protopterus annectens | reverse complement strand
TCCCTTCCCGCACAACTCACAATACTGCCACTACTGCAATCCCACCACAAACTAGCTTCCTAGAACTATGCAGAAATTTACCACAATGCTGTTTATGGAAGAATGCTGTAATAAATGAATAAGGCTCAAAGCTGGTGGTAGATCATAGTCCTGACACAATGAAGCTTAAGGACTGAGGACCCAGATGGGTTAAAAATATAAAAGGTTATGTTTTACATGCAACTCTACTTATGGAAACAGAAGTGCAATACATGGTATAAACAATGCTAAAAATCTTGCAGTAACACACTATCTTCCCACAGCTGCAAATGATGCTACAAGACCAAAGTCCCAGGTCAAGCTAAAAAATGTAAACAGAACTTTTTTTGTCTAAAACATGGACAAAAAGCAGAGAAGTACAAACAATTATCACCACACAGGTCGCTAAAAGTGAGACTTAAAATATTTAAGCAGAATTTAAATAATATTTTTTCTAACCTCTTGATTTTATCATCTGTACCCTGTACAAAGCATAAACAGCAAATAGTGTAAGAAAAAAAAAATGTGTTATTCCCTTTATTACTGAATTTTGGGAGAGTGTCCCATCTCAACCTGCAAGCACTAGAATCGTGGATATAGCCCCCCCCCCCCCCTCCACACACAATGAAGTACACATCTTAAACCCAAGCATACCTCTCAACTGTCCAGATTTTCACAGAATGTCCAGATTTTTGCCTCATATTTTTGGTCTATTCCTCAATTTGCATTTTTCTGGCAAATCACTGGGATGATCTAAATATTACATTAATAATGACATACATTTGAGTTTCAGACTTCAAATCCTTCAGAAATGTATGTCGATACAAACCCTATTATAAACCTAGAAAGTTTCTAGAGTAAGAACAATATTTATAATCGGTCCCTGTTTTGGGTCTTTGCCCCCCCCTTTGTCAGGCTTTGTCCAGATTTTTTGCACTAATAGATATGAACCCAAGAACCACTAATTTAAAAATCCGACAAAACACGTGTTTTGCCTGCATCTTCTGAAGTAGAATAAATAGAAGCATGCAACAACTGGTATTATTTGCTAATTTGATAATACACAGACTTCTCAAAATAGCACCGATTTTAGGATTACCTAAATCACGAACAGTTGAGGCGCTTATTATATGTGAACTGCCTTCACACAAGTCAGTAAATAAAATTAAAATTTCAAGTTTTAATTTTGCAAATAAAGTGAAAAAAACAGCTCATCAGCAGGGTTACCACCTGTCCCACTTTACGAGGGACAGTCCCTCTGTGGGCAGTTGTGTCCTGCAAAAACATGTAAAAATGGCAAATGTCCTGAGATTTTAGGACAAAATTGTTTCCTATATTATGTAATAGTTACATAAAAGTTATTCTGTATCTGAAACACCTAAATGTTATAAGAAAAGGGCTAAGCAACTAAAATGCTTCAAGAATAAGCTTTTATTTAAGCAAAAAAAGTGAAGTTCTGTCCTTTGTACTCACTGCGGGTATGTTTCGGCCTGCAAAGTCTGATGTTTGTACCAGAAATGTCCCACTCTGGGCATGTGAAAAGGTGGCAACCCTACTCCTCAGTTTGGGACAAGATCAGATATTCAAAATTTAGCTTTTCATTAAGCAACGTCCCACACTAACCACATGAAAAGCTGCCATCCCTAGGCCGGGTTAGTGCAGTCCTAGAGGTAAACGGTGTAATCCTTATATCATACTAGAAGCACCATTGAATAGATGCAAGACGAAATTAATATATGTGTTCGGTATTCCTTTTAAATTTTTATTTTCTAGGCAGCTGAAGCGAAAAAGATCTCAACACGTTGTCTGCGACGGATTTCTCAAATATCCTTGATTTTTCACGTATCCCCTTAAATAACTGAGACGAAAGACTGTACTGCAAAACTACTGGCGTTTCACCATCTTGTTGGGGGTGTTATGCAAAAATTTGTTGCTCAGCTTTCTCAGAATCATATCTCGCGTGCACCTCATTACTATAAGAATATTTATTCTGAAGCTTAAAAAGTCCAGAATTCTCACAGCTCCACGTGGAAATGGTCTGTCACACATCCAGTGTTAAACATTTACCTAATATGAACGCTGAATCATATTAATTTCTCCAGAGAACGTTTTATACAATTTACTGTAAGCATCCTGTGAGCTGCCCGGTGGAAGCTCTTGGTAAATGTTCCAGAATTCGGAGATGGGCGGTTGAAAGCTAAACTGTCAATTAATTTAAACAGGCACACAGACAGAAACAATATTATGTAAGCAATTAAAAGAACCACAACAGATCTAGCCATATACACATGGAAACATTTAAAAGTTCTAGCCACTTTCTACAAATGCATGATACTGCCCAACTCTAAATATAATCGTCCCCGAGTTATTTCGGACCCTTACCCATAATTATATCCACCGTTCTATTCGAGTCGCCCAAAGTTTTCTGATAACAAAACTCCAGATCCCACCCACCTTGTTCAGTACCACCATACTGGGTTAACCCTAACCGTTTTACTAAAACTATATAAACACGACCGAGCATCTAACGTTTTACATACCTGTCCTAAATTAATAAAGCCATGCTTACGGGCCAATCGATCAGCAGTAGAAAGTCCCCCAGATATGCGAACAGCCCAGTGATTAGTATATATTCGAACAGCACCGGTTTCCGCAACGAGAAATAACGCGCACCAGGTTAACGTTAGCATTACTGCATCTAGACACCTTTTCGAATACAAACTAGTTACATAAAAATTACATCAAAGACTCGTACAACTTAAAGGTAACGCATTTCGGAAATTCGCCCTACAAAATATAACTCTTTCCTGACCCGACTTGCGCATCGTTGTTCACGCGCCCCAAAATAAGGACAAAACGTTTGGCGCGTGTTACAAATAATCGCTTTCGCACGTTTTAACAGGTGCATATGCATTTTGCTTGCTACTTTTACATACTATTTTAAGGTTGCCCCTTTTCAAATGCCCGAAGTGGGACATTTTTTGTAGAAATGTGAGATTTTGCAGAACAAAACATGCCCATGGCCAGTGCAAAGGACAGAACTTCACTTTTTGTTGCCAAAATAAAAGTTTATTTCTGTAGCATTTGAGTTGCTTATGTTATTTCATGTAGGTAGGTACTATAGCAATAACCCACGCCTGGGTGTGGGTAATGCTAAATTTACCCACGGTTGGCGTGGTTTGGTCGAGGCAAAGCCCGAGGACCAAACACAACCGTGGGTAAATGCATTACCCACACCCAGAAGTGAGTTATTATTACATGACATTATTTAAGAAAAGAAACTATTACTTTTCTTAAATAATGGAATAGTATAATGCCTGTTTACTGCCCTTCCGCAGATGTCTGGCATCCGCGGCAGTTCTGATGTACTCGGCGCCTGCGCGGTACATCAGAGTTGAGCAAAGCAGAGAAAGCAAGATCTCTGTTGCTTTTTAGTGTTCGCTATGTTAAATGAGTTTAACATGGCGACAGTTAAAATAAGCAGCGGACATCTCCGTTGCTTATTTTAAACTGTCTCGCTATGTTAAACTCATTTAACATAGCGAACATTAAAAAAGCAACGGAGATCTTGCTTTCTCCGTTGCTTTTAAAACTGCCTCGCTATGTTCAATGGGTTTAGCATACGAGACAGCTTTAAAATAAGCAAGCGGAGATCTCCGTTGCTTATTTTAAAGCTGTCTCCATGTTAAACCCATTTAACATAGCGAGACAATGTTTTAAAAAGCGAGTTATACTAATGGAAAAAAGTCTGGGCGACCGGACCTTTTTCCATTAGTATAACTCGATTTACAACGGGCACGCTGGCCAATCAGCGTGCACGTTTTTGGGGGATCATGGTATAATAGGCTTACAAGCCTAGCCAAAAAATGTACCCTGGCTTTCGCCACCCAAGAAAATTATTTTCCTGTGCCCCTGTCGAGCAGAGCCACAGAAGTGATCCCCCCCGGGTGAATTTCCCATCCAATCATCGATTTTTCTTGAAGTGTGCTAATGAGGAGCTCTGTTTGACACAGATAGGTAGTCTGTTCCAGAGTATGGGAAGTCTCTGGGACAGGAATCTATCCCTCCAGCATGTTCTGTTTATTGTGGTGACAATGTTTAGGTCCCTAGAGCGTGTAGCTCGGAGGGATTGGGATTTCTTTAAGTGGAGCATGTCCAACAGCTCTGGGTTTGACATAGCTTTGTATGTCAGGCAGAAATTGTCCCTGAGCAGGCGATATGCTGTAGTTTTTTGAGACGGTCTGCATAGGGCATCTTCAGATACAAAATAACTGTTTTATGCAACTATTAAAGAAAACTTAAGAAATACATCTTGTCTTAAAATCTCAGGACATTTATCATTTTTCAGGTTTTATCTCAGGACACAACTGCCCAAAGTGGGACTGTCCCTCACAAAGAGGGACAGGTGGTAACCCTATACTATTTTCCTTGAAAATCACCTTTCATACCTTACACATGTACATATTTTTGTATAATGTCCAGATTTTGACTTCACGTTTTTGGTCTGTTCCTCAAAGAATTTGTGATTTTTCTGGATTTTTTTTTTTTTTTTTTGGCAAACCAGTGAGGACTGAATTCACTAAATGACAGTCATTTGAGTTTCAGACTTATATCCTTCAGAAAGTGTATGGTAACAAAATACCTTTTTTCTAGAATCATTCTAAGTTTATAAGAGCAATATTTAAAATTTGTCCTTATTTTGGAGGCTTTGTAGCCCCATTATTTTTGGCTTTGTCCAGATTTTTTGTACTAAGGGCTTGAGAGCTATGGACCTTTTCCTTTCACATCCAGAACCACTCCAGAACCCATTCCTCTTAACTGTCCGGAATTGTGCAGAACGTCCAGATTTTTTGCCTCACAATTTTGGACTGTTCCTAAATCCCTGGTTTTCTTTTTGCAGTGGGTGTGTCCAGACAGAGGAATACTAACAGGCCATCCAATACTGTACTACCAAGGAGTAGGAGTTACATGGATTAAAGGTGAGCAAGCCTGGGATTTTTGAAGAGCCCAGCATAAATCTAGATCTCTTGAACTCAAGCAATCTAGATAAAGCCTGAAATAACAGGGGTAAAAAGACTCAAATATCCAGTGCATTTCTTCGTGCCGGTCCCAAGCCCGGATAAATGGGGAGGGTTGTGTCAGGAAGGGCATCCGGCATAACACATCTGCCAAATGAGATATGCGGAAACCAATACAGATTTACATACCAGATCGGTCGAGGCCCAAGTTAACAACAACCACCACCAGTACTGTTGGCCGACAGGGTGCTGGCGGAAATTGGGCTACTGTTGGCCGAAGGAGGAGAAGGAGAAGAAGAGGGGGAATGCATGCCTGAAGGCAGGAAGAGAGCAGAAAGTTTAGGAGTGTGATAGTGAGGGTGCGAACTTTGAATGTTGGCAGCATGACTGGTATAGGGAGAGAGCTAGCTGATATGATGGACAGAAGGAAGGTTGAGATATTGTGTGTACAAGAGACCAGGTGGAAGGGAAGTAAGGTCAGGTGTATTGGAGGTGGGTTCAAATTGTTCTATCATGGCATGAATGGGAGGAGAAATGGGGTAGGGGTTATCCTGAAGGAACGGTATACCAAAAGTGTTTTGGAGGTGAAAAGAGTGTCGGATAGAGTGATGTTTATGAAGCTGGAAATTGATGGTGTAATGATGAATGTTGTTAGTGCATATGCTCCGCACGTTGGGTGTGTGATGAATGAGAAAGAAACATTTTGGAGTGAGTTGGATGAAGTGGTGATGACTGTACCCAAGGGAGAGAGAGTGGTGATCGGAGCAGAATTCGATGGGCATGTTGGTGAAGGGAACAGAGGGGATGAAGTGATGGGTAGTTATGGTGTTAAGGGAAAGGAATGTAGAAGGTCAGATGGTAGTGGAATTTGCAAAAAGGATGGACATGACTGTGGTGAATATGTATTTTAACAAGAGGGAGGAGCATAGGGGTGACATACAAGAGTGGAGGGAGATGTACACAGGTGGATATATCCTATGCAGGAGGTCCAGTTTGAAGGCGATTGGAGACTGTAAAGTGGTGACGGGGAAAGTGTAGTTAGGCAGCATAGAATGGTGGTCTGTAGAATGACATTGGTGATCAAGATGAGGAGGAGGAGTGTGAGGGCAGCACCAAGGATCAAATGGTGGAAATTGAAAAAGGGTGATTGTGAAGTGGAGTTCAGGGAAGAGTTAAGACAGGCACTGGGTGGCAGTGAAGTGTTACCAAACAGCTGGGTAACTACAGCAAAGCTAGTAAGGGAGACGGCTAGAAAGGTGCTTGGTGTGACATCTGGACAGAGGAAGGAGGACAAGGAGACCTGGTGGTGGAATGAGGAAGTACAGGATAGTATATGAAGAAAGAGGTTGGCAAAGAAGTGGGATTGTCAGAGAGATGAAGAAAGTAGACAGGAGTATAAGGAGATGAGGTGCATGGTAAAGAGAGGGGTGGCAAAGGCTAAGGATAAGGCGTATAGAGAGTTGTATGAAAGGTTGGACACTAAGGAGGGAGAAAAGGACCTGTACCAGTTGGCTGGACAGAGGGACCGAACTAGTAAAGATGTTCAGCAGGTAAGGTTGATAAAGAATAATGAGGGAAACATACTCACTAGCGAGGAGAATGTGTTGAGAAGATGGAAGGAGTACTTTGAGGGGCTGATGAATGAAGAGAATGAGAGGGAGAGAAGGTTGGATGATGTGGGGATAGTGAATCAGGAAGTGCAATGGATTAGCAAGGCAGAAGTAAGGATAGCTATGAAGAAGATGAAGAATGGAAAAGCTGTTGGTCCAGATGACATACCTGTGGAAGCTTGGAGGTGTTTAGGAGAAATGGCAGTGGAATTTTTAACCAGATTGTTTAATGAAATCTTGGAAAGTGAGAGGATGCCTGAGGAATGGAGAACAAGTGTTTTGGTACTGATTTTTAAGAATAAGGGTGATGTACAGAGCTGTAGTAACTACAGAGGGATAAAACTTATCAGTCACAGCATGAAATTATGGGAAAGAGTAGTGGACGCTAGGTTAAGAAGGGAGGTGATGATTAGTGATCAGCAGTATGGTTTCATGCCAGGAAAGAGCACTACAGATGCGATGTTTGCTCTGAGAGTGTTGATGGAGAAGTACAGAGAAGGTCAGAAGGAGTTGCACTGTGTCTTTGTGGACTTAGAGAAAGCATATGACAGGGTGCCTTGAGAGGAGTTGTGGTATTGTATGAGGAAGTCGGGAGTGGCAGAGATGTATGTAAGAGTGGTACAGGATATGTACAAGGGTAGTGTGACAGTGGTGAGATCTGCCATGGGAGTGACAGATGCATTTAAGGTGGAGGTGGGATTACATCAAAGATCATCTCTGAGCCCTTTCTTATTTGCACTGGTGATGGATAAGTTGACAGACGAGATCAGACAGGAGTACCCGTGGACTATGATGTTTGCAGATGACATTGTGATATGTAGTGAGAGTAGGGAACAGGTTGAGGAGACCCTGGAGAGGTGGAGATATGCTCTAGAGAGCAGAGGAATGAAGGTCAGCTGGACTAAGATTGAATATATGTGTGTAAATTAAAGGGAGGATAGAGGAATGGTGAGGATGCAGGGAGTAGAGTTGGCGAAGGTAGATGAGTTTAAATACTTGGGATCAACAGTTCAGAGTAATGGCGGGCTTGGAAGAGAGGTGAAGAGTACAGGCAGGGTGGAGAAGAGTGTTAGGAGTGATTTGTAATAGACAAGTACCAGTAAGAGTGAAAGGGAAGGTCTACAAAAGGGTAGCGAGACTAACTATGTTATATGGGTTGGAGACAGTGGTATTGAGAAAAAGGCAGGAGTCAGAGCTGGATGTGGCAGAGTTAAAGATGTTAAGATTTGCACTGGGTGTGACGAGGGTAGACAGGATTAGGAATAAGTATATTAGTGGGTCAGCCCAGGTTGGACAGTTTGGAGACAAAGCCAGAGAGGCGAGATTGTATTGGTTTGGACATGTGCTGAGGAGGGATGCTGGGTATATTGGGAAAAGGATGCTAAGGATGAAGCTGCCAGGTAAGAGGAAAAGAGGAAGGCCTAAGATAAGGTTTATGGATGTTAGAGAGGACATGCAGGTGGTTGGTGTGACAGAGCAAGATGCAGAGGACAGGAAGAAATGGAAACAAGTGATCCGCTGTGGCGACCCCTAACCGGGAAAAGCCAAAAGAAGAAGAAGGGACAGATTTTAAATATTACTTTTATAAACTTTTTAAGTTGCTAGAATAACAGGATATGTGCTGGCATGCTTTTTATGAAGGATATGACCTCCAAAACTCAAATGTGTAATTATTTAGTAACTTCAATTTTCAGTGAATTGCAAGAAAACAAAAAAAAAATATGAGGAACAGACAAAAAAAGTATGAGGCG
Organism: Protopterus annectens; assembly: GCF_019279795.1. Taxonomy (NCBI): domain Eukaryota; kingdom Metazoa; phylum Chordata; order Ceratodontiformes; family Protopteridae; genus Protopterus; species Protopterus annectens. The sequence continues at coordinate 378,480,459 of NC_056747.1, read as the reverse complement.
GTAATGCTGATAGTTGACCTGGTAGGGAGCCCAGCCAAGGGTCTGCTTGGCTCTTAGAGCCCATTAAGAGCTGAAATAAAGCAAAACAGTAGCTTGGTTAAAAATAACTACATCTGGAAGTTCAGAGGAAATTATGTAATGAAAAAAAAAACTATAAATTACAGCTAACTAGACAATGGCATTGCCAGCATTCACTGAAATGAATGAATACTGATGGTATGTTGATCACACTTCCTAATGGTTTACACCCAGCCACCCGGGCCACCCCCTTTGCCATACCCAAGCTAAAGGTCTGGTGACTGAAAAATAGGAAAAAATTATAATAAACACAGCATAGAGTACAGCACTTTGTATGTTGGAACAGGAATGTTGCCCTGGCTAGCAGAAAGAAATGATTTTTTTCACCTTATGATATAATGATGATTTAGGGCACAGTAGCTTCACCATACTTTCCAAGAAATGGTGAAGCAGCCACAAGGTAAAAACTAGATACACTGCATAAATAGAACAACAAAGCCTTGTGAACTGCTGGATTTTGTTAGTTTTATTTGTTCATTTGTTGTGTTTTACTCTGGAGCTTTTCTCCCTGGGCCTCCACTGAAAATGGACATGTATCCAGTTGGACTATCCCGGTCAACAAATGTAAAATAAAATGTTGTTGTGTCTTTCGGCTTTTCCCGGTTAGGGGTCGCCACAGCGGAACTCCGGTCCGCTAATGATTGGCAGTAGATTTTTACATGCCGAGTTGCCAGCTGTGATGCACAACCTTCAACGAAGGTACGCCCATTCACGCATGTCTCCACACAGAAGATGCTCTAGCTGAGAATCGAACAGGACAACGTCTTACTGTGAGGCGACAATGCTACCGCAGCACCACCAAAAATAAAATAAAATAAATAAATAAAATTTATGTAAGAAACAATATTTCAGTTCTCTTAAGGCAGCCCAGAATAATAGTAAAAAAAAAAACAATATTCATAATAACCTAAATATCTGGGTACAAAGTAATTACACTGTCCGAGTCGACTGTACCCTTTATGAAAAGGTACACCAACTCTGACTATGGAACTGTTACAAAATATAATACTGACAAACTTTGCTCTTTGATAGATACAGCCCTTTTCTGTACAGTCATTTTTCACTAAGAAAATAATTAAAATATAAGAACTACAGTAACATTTTGCTGTTTCAGCTTGTGATTGGTAAACACATATACTTCCCAAACAAGTCATAACACCTGTTTGCTAGTAGTTATTATATAATGACCTTGTTATTTCATGTATAAGATGCCTCCACACACACTCTTTCCCAACAAACAGCCCAGTTCTGTACACATCTATATGCTTGATGGTGAGGAAAGTGAAAGAAAAAAGAAGCACCTACTACATTCATGTAGTAATTTCAAAATGTTGCTCTTGAACACATATACTCATCCCCCAAACATACACTAAGCATCTTTCAGAGGTTCACAGCATTGGGCTAACATCAGGGACAATTGAGAGACTGGATTTTACCTCAGTAAAAACAAAGAGAGACAAAAGAATTCTGCCCATGCTGTCCTTAGCATTAGTATTGCTTTCCAAGCATCCTTTAACTCTTTCTGTCATTAAAACAGGCTCCTCTCCAGTTGTGGAAGTATGTAGGCACCCTGGAGTAAAAGAAATAATGCACCCTCATCCTAACAATGAGCTACAAATTAAAAACAAATGTCCAACTACAATGTCTTGCAATAGTCCACTGCCATGAAAAATGTTTAAATCTTCTCGCTTTTCACCACTGTGGCATGCGGCATCACTCTCTTTAATATTCCAGCCAACCACAATGCTTAATACTCAGACTGGCCCAATTAGAAAGCATTCTCCACCTGCAGGTCTGGTCTGGATAAACAGTTCAACAATAATCAGTTAATAAAAAAAAATGCAATTGTGGGTCTCTAACTTGCTGGTTCACGAGTCAGAGCCAAGCTTGTAGTCAATCTTGAAACAAGCTTGAGCCGGCTCTAGCTTGACCACTCAACCACCCAGGGACTTGCTCCATTTCTGAATGCCAATACCATTTTTAATTTAATTGTAATTTGGTTGCCAGTTTTCAGTCTCACAATCTTTACATTCACTAAACAAAGACAAACATTTGGATTTTAGTCTGCACATCCTTCTGATATTTAAAATCTGTCCCCAAATTTGAGCTTTTGTCCCCCATTATTTTTACCTTTGTCCAGAATCCTTCTGCAAAGATGTTGAGCGGTATGTGAGATCCTAATTATGACTGATAAAATCCTCGTAGCTCTCAATCAATCAGGGACAAATCCAGAAACAATCAGGGGCAGTTTTAAAATATTAGTACTATTAACTTGAGACAATGACATAATAAGAAACAGTGAATTAATATACATTTTGTTAAGTAAAAGAAGTCTATAACTCTTATTATTGTAATTATTTATTGAGTGTAATTCACCACCTTTTCTCCAAAAGTCACCCATTTTAGGAGTGATTAAGAGGGATAGATCAAACATTTAAGTCAAAATCACAGACAGTTGAGAGGTATGGTCATCCTGCTGTTTACCTAATGACTTCTACTCCTAAGTAGTACATCTCCAACACATATGCACAACAAAAAGATCATAAAAATATACATGATCGGGCTTCCAAGGTGGCTGCACATTGAGCAACAGCTTAACTCTAGTTTTCTCAGTGTGAAAACAGAAATACAACAGAGAAAGCCAGTAGACTTTTGTGTTTATGAATAAATTTCAGTAACTGGCTAGTAAATGTACTGCCTGGATGACAGGGGGAAAAGAAATATAGAGCACCTGGAAAAATCAGCTAAAAAAGTGACAAAGATACACTGACTGGGGAAAGTTCTGCAGCTGTTCAGCAAAAAGCAATGCAACCTCCAGACATGACTTCCAGCAACCTACAGAAAGACATAAGACAACTGCACCCAGACCTGGTTAAAATAAAACACTGATGGAGTATATCTACACAAACAACAAAAGGCTGGAAAAAATAGAAGAAACTTTAAAAAGATATTCAGATGAAGTGCTAAAGCTGCAAAAATCAGAGATTGAAATGAAGAAACGGATGGCTGAATATGAGACTGCTTAGGAATAAATATTAAAAAATAATAATAGAATTAGAGGACAGGGCACAGAGAGAAAACCTGAGATTTTCACCTATACCAGAGAAGCTGAAAGGAACAGACTGCATTAATTTTATGAAAGCACAAATAAGCAACTGGACTGGTATTCTACAACAGGAGGTGTTATTTAAAAGGACACATCATGTTTATGTTCCAAACCTGGCTATGAAAAAGCAACATAGACCTTTAATAGTGAAGATGAAATCCTAACAACAGTATGGGTTTGTTCTGACAAAACTGTAGCAGAACGACAAAGTACTAAAACTGGGAGATAGCAGAATGTTTGTGGAGAATGCTTACTCACTGTACACCAGGCAGAAGAAGAGTAAATTCATTCCACTGTTTAGGGAATGTGGAGACACAGGTGTGAAATTCAAACTGATGTACCCAGCTGTCTTCAAGGTATTCTTCCCTGAAGGGACAAAATCATTGTTTGATGAAGTACATGCTAATGAGGAAATACAAAACTTTGTCCAACAAAAAGTGAGCTGTGAATCAGAAGGAGATTCTGCTTCTTGTTCTTCTGATAATAAAGACCACAGAGAGACTGTACAAGTAAAAGGTTTTCCACTGTTTCAATGGAAAATGTTGGAGAGAAGGAAGAGAGCATGAGAGTTGACTAGAAGAATCTATAGTATGTTGGAAATGAAGCAGAGATGTGATTTGGGAGATGGAAATGAACAGTAATAAAACCAGTAACTTAATGTGGGATTACAATGCAATAATTATATTTGTGAAATATGACAGGACAAATAAATATTGGACTTTTTCAGAATTTGTTGGACTTTAGGGGGACTGAAGTATATGCCTTACTTAATGTCATTAATGTTTGAAAAATGCTTTGGGGAGGGGAACCACCCACACCTACACAACACCCCCCCCCCACATATACGGAGGTCCTCAACAAAAACATACCCAAACAAAGGAGACCTTTGTGGCAAAATCACGTGCAATCTTCACAGCCCTCCACACCACATACCACACATAGTACACACACCTGTGTCACACAGCTATTAAGGCTTAACCATAAACCCAACATATTAGAAATAGGAGACTTCATTGTGAGACACACAGATGTGCCTCTCACCAGGCTGGATAAGGAGAAGGTCACAGTTAGTTATCTGTCAGGGGCCAGAATCCGCCATATCACATACGCACTCAAGTCTCTCAAAACAGGTACTGTTATGACTCTGTCATAGTCCATGTTGGCGTGAATGACTTGAGATGTACCTCCCTGGACTGTATGAAGAGAGAGGCATGACTGAACTCGTTGAAAATGTGTCCCAGGCAGGTATGTCCCTAGCCTTAAGCAGCATTCTACCATCGCCCAGAATGATGCCTCAATACAAAAAGAAAATAATTGACTTTAACAATTGGTTTAGTTTCTGGTGTCATTCCAGGGGGATCCAGTACCTGACAGCCTGGGAAGATATGAACGACAGACCACGATGCTTTCCCAGAGATGGCCTGCATCTGTCTCACTTGGGCTTCAGGCTTCTGGCAAAGGCTCTTGTCTCCCCCATAGTGCCTTTTTTTGGAAAAGTGATGAGGTTAAAGCTACCAACATAAAAATTTCAACAAAATGCAAATTAAAGGTCATGCTGCTAAATGCTAGGAGTCTAAACATGAAACTGCACTTATTGTAAGCATTCTTAACCCAGGAAAATGCTGACATCTGCACAGTCACAGAAACCTGGTTCAAAGCTGCATAAAACTCCCCAGCCTTACCTGGTTACTCATCCTATCATACATTTGAACCCCAAACTTTGGGCAGTAAAGCCAAAGGAGGTGGGGTTTCTATATATTAAAGGCATACACACCTCCAGGCTGGTCTGGTATGACACATAGGAGACACTCCAGGTGCAGTTAACCATTAACAAGACCCTTATATAAATCATAGCTAGCTACAGGCCACCAAATCTGACTCAAGATGCCCAATCCACTTATCTGGACCTCTTTGAACGTATCAAGATTCAACCCTATACCCTGATCCTGGGTGACTTTAAGTACCCAAACATAGACTGGAAGAACTATTCATGCCAGAACATAAATGCCCAGAGATTCCTCAATTCTTTCAGTGCCTTGGAACAGCTAGTTGATGCCCCCACAAGAGGTGATAATATCTTGGACTTGGTATTAACCAACAAGAGTAACCATTGCAGCATCCCTGCAGTATCATACTCCCTGGTGAGATCTGACCATAAGGTGGTCACTTTCAAAGTCACCATCTCCCCTGATCCCCCTCTAGCTAGGGTTAAAAAAAAACTTCTCCAAAGCTGATTACAGCCTCCTGAGGGATAGTATAAACAGCTTTACAGCCCCCCCCCTCTCTCTCTCTAGGAACTGGATCAAAGTATTATACAAGCATTTATATAGATGCATGGAATAAGGAATACCTGACAGGACTAAATCATCCTCCGCAAGGAAGAGTAAACTTATCTGGTGTTCATCTGCAGTAAATAAACTCTATAACAAAAAGGAAAAAATTCTGTCCAGGACCAAGAAGGATGAGGTGCCCAACTGGAAGCAATCTCTCCTTAGCCTTTACAAGCAAATAAGAGCACTAGTGAAATCCTCCAAAACAAACTTCGATTCCAAACTGGCCACATGTACTAGAGACAATCATAAGGCCTTCTTCACATATGTCTGCAATCAAAAGGAACACCCAGATTTGTTCAGAAATGGTGGTCAAGGACACTAGAAATGCTGTAGATATAGCAAACTTGCTGGCTGACAGATTCAGCAAAAACATCACCCCTCTGTACCCCCATCAGTAAATCAGGACATCCCCAGTACCTGCCCCCTTCCCCTTATATCTAGTGAACAGGTCATCACTGTTCTCTCAAAGGCAAAAATACAGCCTCAGTTGGACCCAATAACATCCCAGGCTGCATCCTACATGAACTTAAGCAGGAACAATATGCTTCTTAGTACACTATCCACCCTTAATATCAGTCCCTCCTCTATCTTATGGGTTAAAGCTTCCTATCAGGACAACAAGCAGTCCAATGGCAAAATCACCTGTTTACTCATCTACCAGTATCCTTAGGGGTCCCTCAGGGCTCTGTCCTTGGCCCATTACTCATCTCATTATTTACCAACCAGATCTCTTCCTCCACACCTAATGCAGTGGTAGTGCAATACACAGATGATAAACAAACAGCAGAGAACCAAACCAGGAAGTAAATGCACACACAGCCAGGAAATGGAACAGCTTGTTGTAAGTTCACCAAGGCAGATTCAGTAAATCCAGGTAGGCACCAAACGAATTCAAATAATTCCTTTATTCAGAACCACAGAATAATAACACACAAGCGCTTTCGCTCAGAGGAATTCTGAGCTTTATCAAGTGACACCATGCTGTTGAATCAGGTGTCTTATATACCTTGAAAATCCTAGGTTAATTAGAAAGCACTACCAATTAACATTTTAAAGAGACTATGCACTATTCCACATGCTTAAAAATTCCTTTAAAACAAAATATATAAAAAAATATAATAGATTGCTTAAAATAATGCATTAATGCATCTGTCACTACTAAAAATGCTAATAGCTTAAAAATAAACAAAACATTGTGCACTGTTTCCATAATGTTTAAATTTGTAATAAAACTTGCTTTGTGCAAAAAGTTGCACTTCTTTTGAAAATTGGAAAAAGATGGAGTGACTTGACGTACCAACTGTTGTTCGTGTAAGTATAATATAAGGCTAATGCCTAGGCAATTTTCTGACCTCAAGGTCAGGGTCATACCTGCCTGGGCTACATAATCAGAGAGCTCCTCTATGTCTCTTTTCATGTAGTCCAGGGAGGTACGTCTCAGGTCATTCACACCAGCATGGACGATGACTGAGTCATACTTGTACCTGCTGTTGAGTGACCTGAGTGCTTGCATTATGTGGCGGATTCTAGCGCCCGACAGGCAGCTTACTGTGACCTTCTCCTTACTCAATCTGGTGAGTGGGACATCAGTGTGCCTGACTATGGAGTCTCCTATGACGAGTGTGTCTGGCATTGTGTTTGGCCTTAAGGGCTGTGATTGTTTGGCACACTGACTTTGTGATCTATGTGTTGCATGTGTTGTGTCTTGCTAGGGTGTCTGCTTTGGTGGCCTCTGCTGTTTTGGTAGATTTTTGATCAGAGCCTCCGAGTATGTCTTTGTGTGTTTATGTGTATGATTGGAATGTTTGATAGTGCTATGTGAGACTGGGTTAGTGGAGTGTGTGGTTACCTTCTCCTCCTTTCTGGTCTTGTCAGTCCTGTGTTAAGAGAGCTCAGCCTCCAGTTTAGCTATATAGTTGCATCTCTCGCAAGTATTTGTGTTCTGTGGGAGGAGGAGAGGGTTGTCTGTGTACATGAGGCAATTGTAACATTGCCTCAGTATTCCCAGATTCACCAGTTGGGCAGGAGAGGACGCTAGCAACTGACCCCTCGACATGCTAGAAGGAGAAAAAAACAAAACTTTGTTGCGGGCTTGAGTGTGATAAAAAAGTGCTATATCTAAGAAATAGAGCTTTTTGAGCTAGACTGCTTAGGAATCAAGTGGAGCTAAACATATAGGTTCATAGGTTCATACTAGGCTATCTGCCCTAGGGCATTTATAAGCCTAGCCAGAGAGTGTGTGTGGCTTTCACCACCCCTTAGGATGAGAATACTATACCCATTAGTTTGCTGTGCCTCTGTCCAGCAGTGACACAGAGATGATTCCCGGGGTAAACCTACGATCTCCCATCCACTCGTCAAGATTTCTCTTGAACAGAGTCAGTGAGGGGCTCTGCCTCACATGGACTGGGATTCTGTTCCATAGTGTAGGGAGTCTCTGGGTGATGAATCTGTCCCTCCAGCATGTCCTATTTATATCCGTGTTGAAGTTTAAGTCTCTTGCTCTCGTGGCTCTGGTGGATTTGGATTTTTTGAGGTGGAGCATGTCCATTAATTCCGGGTTGGACATGGCCTTGTATGTCAGGCACAGATCACCTCTGAGCAGATGGTATGCGACTGAATAGAGCTGGAGTTTCTTCAGTCGGGCATCATATGGCATATGTTTGAGCCCCTTTATCCTTTTGGTGAGGAACTTTTGGGGTCTTTCCAACTGCTGCAGGTGTCGGGTAAGGTACATTCTGAATGGGGCGTTGTACTCAATCATTGGTCTGATAAGTGAAGAGTACAGGGGTACAATGACCTCTCCTGATCTGGATGTGAATCCCTTCATGATCAGGTGGGCAATGTAGAAGGTCTTCCTAACCACTTTGGCAATGTCAGTGTCAAAAGAGAGGTTACTGTCAACTTGGGTCCCCAGGTCCCTGATAACTTCTTCCGTGTTTAATGGATTACCACCTATGTGGTAATTAGGGGTTACCTTGTTTTTCCCAAAGGGTATGACTATACATTTTTTGGCATTTAGTTTAAGGCCATGGCTCTGGCACCAGTTATCCATTTCTATGAGACCTCTCTGGAGGATGTCTGTGTCTGATGGAGTGTCAATTATGGTGCCCAGTTTGCAGTCATCTGCAAATTTTGTCAGCCACAATCCCCCTATGTTTGCCTGCACTTCAGAAAAATAAATGCCGAACAAGAGGGGGCCCAGGACTGAGCCATGTGGGACACCACTCGTGACCGGCTTAGAGTCTGACATGGCACCAGCAACTCTAACCCTGTGTGTTCTGTCCTTGAGCCAGTTTGCAACCCGTCTTGTGACATATGGGTTTACATCTAAGCTGGTGAGCTTTTCTATGATGCCCGAGTTGGGTATTGTGTTGAACGCTTTTGCTAGGTCAAGGTAGGCTGTGTGAACTGCCTTACCCTCATCAATGGCCTTAGTGACTGTTTCGAAAAAGTCGACCAAGTTCAAGAGGCAGGATCTGCCCTTGACAAAGCCAAATTGGGTAGGATCCAGTGTCTGTAGGTCCCCAATGTCTTTATTTATGAGTTCCATTATGATCCTCTCCATAGCTTTGCAGACAAGGCTCATCAAGCTTATGGGGTGGTAATTTCCAGGGTCCGTAGAAGCACCGCCTTTGTGGAGTGGGACCACAGTTGCCGTACGCCATTCTTTGGGTACGTATCCTGTAGTAAGGCTAAGATTAAACAGCAGCCTTATGTGTGGGTTTAGTTCCTCAGTGAGTTCGTGTAGCACACAGCCGGGGACACCATCCGGTCCCATTGATGCTGTGTTTTTTGCTTTAGAGAGAGCAGCTCTCACCTGGGCATCTGAGATGTTTGGGAAGCTAGACTCTGGTGGGATAGATATTTCTCCTTTTGGGGGGAAGGGAGGGGAGAAATTTGCACTGAACCTGTCTGCCAGTATGTTGGCAATGTCTGTGGGTTCAGTGATTTTTTTATCATTTTGGACTGATTCTGAGCATATCTGGGAGTTTCCACCCAGGTTTCTAACATAGCTAAAGAAGGCCTTATGATTGTCTTTTGTGTCATTAGCGATTTTTCTCTCAAAGTTGGCCTTGGATGATTTTATGAGTGATCGTAGTTTTTTGCTAGTATTGATCAGAGATGCCGAATAGGCTGGTTGATTACAAGTGGAGTTAGAGAGGAACTATCCAAAGGGAAAAAAATGAAGAGTGGAATTTAGGTGGCCAGAATAGTTTAACCTAGTTAAACCGTCGCTGCCCGATGGTGCTCTTGTAGCAACTCCGCGCTAATCCGTGCTAAACCACGCTAAAGCACGCTTTAGCGTACTTTATAGCAGGGGGTTGAAAAGAGCTGGGAACTGACCCCAAATGGCCAATCGACTACTAGTTTCTGGCTGATGCCACTCCAAAAATGGACAAATAGGCTGCTCAGTGCTCCCCACTCCCACTGGTGAACAAAGAAGCTTCCTCCTTGCCAAAAAAGGATATGGGACAGTTACAGGAACCAAGACAAAAGTCCAGGGATCAGCAAGCTCTGATACTGGACTATTCTAGTTCAGAAAGGCGGGAAACAAGAGAATTACTTTTTTTTTTTTTTTTTAGTAGAACAGAGCAGAAAACAGGCAATAAATGCTTTTAAATGCTGTAAATCGGCTAGCGCACTTTAGTGTGTAGCCTACAGTTATAAATTAACAAAAAACGAAACTTTAAAGTGCAACAACAATCAGATACACAGTAGCAGCTTAAAATGCAGTAGAAGATTTTAGCAAACAGTCAGAAACGCAGTCGCTAGACTGTAACTACCAGAAAAAACACAAAAAGTGTACTTTTATCCAGAAAGATTCACTCTTTCGCTCTCTGCTTCTTGAATCACTCTGCAGGACACCACACGGAGCTGTGCTGAGTTGATAACAAGCTCAAAAGCATGCTTTAGTGTACTTTATAGCAGGGGGTTGAAAAGAGCTGGGAATCGACCCCAAATGGCCAATCGACTACTAGTTTCTGGCTGATGCCACTCCAAAAATGGACAAATAGGCTGCTCAGTGCTCCCAACTCCCACTGGTGAACAAAGAAGCTTCCTCCTTGCCAAAAAAGGATATGGGACAGCTACAGGAACCAAGACAAAAGCCCAGGGATCAGCAAGCTCTGATACTGGACTATTCTAGTTCAGAAAGGCGGGAAACAAGAGAATTACTTTTTTTTTTTTTTTTTTTTTTTTTTTTTTTTTAGTAGAACAGAGCAGAAAACAGGCAATAAATGCTTTTAAATGCTATAAATCAGCTAGCGCACTTTAGTGTGTAGCCTACAGTTATAAATTAACAAAAAATGAAACTTTAAAGTGCAACAACAATCAGATACACAGTAGCAGCTTAAAATGCAGTAGAAGATTTTAGCAAACAGTCAGAAACGCAGTCGCTAGACTGTAACTGCCAGAAAAAACACAAAAAGTGTATGTTTTTTATTGGAAAATTAACCTCCTAGAGGATTATAAAAGGCATTAATTGTTCTCTGACCCACATCTGATGAAGTGATTCAAACGAAAACGCTGGTTTTAATGTGTGCGTTTATGTGCTTTTGTGCTTAAATTAAAGTTGGATTTTAAAAGAATTCTGGCTGATTCTTGGTCCTGTGGTGCCTTGGATTGTCTTACTAGTTTCTTTTGGTACCTGGTGGCTGTTTTTTTGAATTGTCCATGTTAGAGTGAATGACTTGAGACGTACCTCCCTGGACTACATGAAAATAGACATGGAAGAGCTCTCGGATCATGTGGCCCAGGCAGGTATGACCCTAGCCCTGAGTAGCATCCTGCCTTCGCCCAGAATGATACCACAATATAAGGACAAAATGATTGACTTCAACAATTAGCTAAGCTTCTGGTGTCATTCAAAGGGGATCCAGTATCTGTCTGCCTGGGATGACATGATCGACAGACCACGATGCTTTGCCAGAGATGGTCTGCACCTGTTGCCCTTGGCATTCAGGTTACTGGCTAAGGCTCTTGCCACTCCTATAGTGTCTTTTTTAGGCAAAGTTCAAAGGACAAAACCACCATCGTAACAGGTACAAACATGCAAATTCTGAAGGTAATGCTACTCAATGCGAGATGTCTAAACCTCAAAATGCACTCTCTCGAGGCACTCCTAAAAATAGAGAACATCAAGATCTGTGCAGTAACTGAGACTTGGTTCAAGGCTCCAGAGAGCACCCTTGCAATACCAGGCTATAACGCTTGCCACACTTTTCGGCCACCAAACCAGGACCAAAACATTAAAGGTGGAGGAGTGTCCATATTCACCAAGGATATTCACACCATGAGGATAGTTGCCCAACACAATGCATTTGAAATTCTCCAGGCGCAACTAACACTAGGTAAGACTGCAATCCAAATTGTAGCTTGCTACAGATCCCCCACTATGCACCAAGATTCTCACTACACCTTTCTAAACATACTGGAAAATATTAAGATACAACCAAACACCCTAATACTGGGTGATTTCAACTACCCTGCCATTAACTGGGAAAACTACTTGTGTACCAACACCTTTGCCCAACGGTTCTTGGAATTCGTAAATTCCAACGCCCTGGATCACCTAATCCATAGTCCCACCAGGGGCTCCAATATCCTAGACCTGGTCATTACCAACATGGGAAATCGATGCTCCACACCTATGGTCATCCCCTCTTTGGTCACGTCTGACCATAAGCAAATCACCCTTAACATCCACATCCCACCCCCCACCCCCCAGTAGGGAAACCTCCATAAATAACTTCTCCAAAGCCAACTTCATGCTACTCAAGTTAGAAGTGACAAACTTCATGACACCCATGCAGACCGGAACTGAAAGTTCGACTGCTGAATCCTACACTAAGGCACTGTACGAGCACATCCACTCATGCATGAATCGTGCCATCCCAAATAGAACCAAGATGCTCTCCTCCAAAAAAAGGAAGCCAATCTGGTGGTCCCCCGCCATAAACAAATTTTACAACAAAAGGAAGAAACTGTTATAGAAAAGAGGAAAATCCCAGGATGCAAAAAACTCTTACCAGCTTCAGTAAGAAGCTGAGATCCCTCATAAAATCCTCCAAAGCTAGTTATGAAAATAAAATTGCCAAAGATTCCAAAGACAACCACAAGGCATTATATAACTATGTCAAGAATCCAAATGACAATGCTCAGATCTGCTCTGAGCTACAACAGAATGGCATTAAATATACTGATCCCAAGGATATTGCCAGTATTTTGGCAGATCAATTCAGTGCCAACTTCACCCCCCTCTCACCCCTTAAATGGCCCATCTTAATACTGAAAGATTGCCAAATTCCGGTAATAACGGGCACACAGGTAAAAGACGCACTCTCAAAAGCTAAGAATACAGCATCCATGAGACCAGATAACATCCTGGGCTGTGTACTACATGAACTACAAAATGAACTGGCACCTCACCTAAGTGTCATGTTTAATCATAGCCTCACCTCAGTCTTCATGCCCACTGAGTGGTGCACAGCTACAGTTATCCCACTCCACAAGGGGTGATCCACCTTGGATCCTGGGAACTACCGCCCCATCAGTCTATCGAGCCTGATCTGCAAGGCCATGGAACATATTATCATGGAACTTATAAACAAAGACATTGGCAACCTTCTAACACTGGACCCCACCCAGTTTGGGTTCATGAAGGGCCGATCTTGTCTCCTGAACCTGATTGACTTCTTTGAATCAGTCTCCAGAGCCATGGATGAGGGTAAGGCAGTCCACACAGCCTATCTGGACCTCGCCAAGGCCTTTGACACCATCCCCCACTCTAGAATCATAGATAGACTTACTACGCTGGCCATTAATCCCTACGTCACTGAATGGGTTGCCAACTGGCTTACTGACAGAACCCACACTGTAAAAGTAGCTGACTCCAAATCCAGCTCCAGACAAGTGGAGTACCTCAGGGTTCAGTCCTGGGACCGCTCTTGTTTGGTATCTACGTCTCTGAATTACAGGCCAACACTAAGGGACTCTGGCTAACAAAGTTTGCAGATGACTGCAAACTGGGAGCCATTACTGAATCCCCAAATGATGTGGATACTGTACGAAAGGGCCTTACAGAAACAGCTGCTTGGTGCCAGAGCCATGGGCTCAAGCTCAATGCCAAGAAATGTATAGTTATCCCCTTTAAGAAAAAACATGTACCCATGAATTACCACATAGGTGGCAGTACATTAAACACCGAAAGTGTGATAAGAGACTTAGAGACACAGGTGGACAGTGGTCTCACCTTTGATAACCACATCGCCACAACAGTCAGGAAATCCTTCTATGTGGCACACCTCATCACTAAGGGCTTTTCATCCAGAAAAAAGGAGGTCATTGTTCCACTGTACTCATCCCTCATTAGACCCATTATAGAGTACAATGCCCCATTTGGTATGTACCTCTCAAGACATCTGCAACAACTGGAAAAGCCACAGAAATACCTCACTAAAAGAATCACAGGCCTAAAGCAGATGCCCCATGCTGACCGCCTTAAAAAACTCCAGCTATACTCTGCAACATATCGTCTACTCAGAGGTGATCTCTGCTTAACATACAAGGCCATGTCAAACCCAGAGCTGTTGGACATGCTACACTTAAAAGAAATCCCAATCCCTCAGAACTACACACTCCAGGGATGTAAACCTTGTCATCACAATAAACAAAACATGCTGGAGGGATAGGTTCCTGACCCAGAGACTCCCCAGACTCTGGAATAGACTGCCCATACATGTCAAGCAGAGTGCTTCTTTGGCCCTCTTCAAAAGGAACCTTGACGATTGGATGGGAGAAAGAAAATTCACCCCGGGGATCATGTCAGTCACCCTGCTAGACAGGGGTCCAGGGAAGTAAATAGTGTGGGAAGAAATAGCCAGGGAATTATTATGGCTAGGCTTGTATAGGCCCTAGGGCCGATAGCCTAGTACCAACCTATGAACCTATTTGCATTTCAGAGAATGCTGGGACTTTATGAACAGGGCAATGGAAGCATTTGCATTTCCTAAAAAAATTAAAAGGCTGATTAGGAGGATATATAAGGGATCAGAAGTGAAAATTAAAGTGGGTGGGGTCCTTTGACAATTTCTGCTTGAGAAGAGGAACCAGGCAGGGGTGTCCTCTTTCCCCTCTGTTATTTAGAACCACTGGGAAAGAAAATAAGGGACTCAGAAATTCAAGGATATAATTGGTATGGTAGTTAAGAAAAGCTGTCTCTCTTTGAAGATGATAGTATTTTATACCTGACAAAACCAGAAAGAGACATTACAGTATTGTAGAACATTTTGAGACAGTTTCATATCTTTTTGGGATACAAAATGAATGAAGCTAAAACAAAGGCAATAGCGGCAAATTATGTACCCACATATGAATTGGTTCAACAATATCCATATTTATGGGGACATGATAGAATGAAGTATTTAGGAGTATGGATTAAAAATGATTCTGGTGTGGCAGCTAAGGATATGTGGGAAGAGACTAAACAAAAGATAATACAAAAACTGAGAAAATGGAAGCTCTGTTATATGGATACGGATAGTAAGATGCAAGCAATTAAAACATTTTTAATCCCATTAGTCTTATACACAGGTCAGGCATATTTTTATCAACCAGAGGAGAAGTTGTGGGTAGCAATTAATTAAAGAGCTGATGGACTTCATCTGGGAGGGGGAGATGGCAAGAGTCAAGTGGGATAAGCTGAGTCTTCCAGTAGAACAGGGCGGATTGGGATTACCCGATTTGAAGGGGTATTTCAGAGCTACACAGTTAAGGTTTCTATACATAGCACAAGCAGAAAACTATAATTCAAAGTGGAGAAGGACAATGATGAAACAAGGGGGAAGATCAAGAAATAAGGAGAGAATGGGATTTTGTATGCAGGCCTTTAAGAAGAACAACAATAACCATACAAAATATTATATCTATAAAATAAGTATACTAAGAACTAAGTCAACATGGGAATGGAGAAAGGAGATTCTGCCAACAGGCATGACTGCAATTAGGGATATAGAAATAGGCAAGAGGGGGCTGGAATTTATTGGAGAAAACTGGCAAAGGAACCAAGATATTGGGAGCAAACAACGAGAGAGGGAAATATGATAGAATGGGAAGATGCCAAGAATTTATTTTGACTGCAGGTTATAGATTGCCTTCCCTATCAAGGATTGATATCAAAGTATAGGCAAAAATAAATAGGGGGGTCCTAAATGAAAGACCAGCACTGGTAGAGTTTTTAGTAGAATCTAGAATAGTAGCTGATATTAAAAAAGGTACAATTAGTAGAGCATCTAAAATATTGGATGCTAACTATAAAAATCAATCAGAGGAGGTTAGAAAGGATTGGGACAAGAGACTGGATAAGCAATTCACAAAGAAACAATAGGAGGATATATGTATGTCTCCCAAATATGGAACAACATCTAGAAGATTTAGGATTTTTGCTTGGAAATGCTTACATATATATTTTTATATCCCAAGCAGAGTCTAGAGAATTTTTCCTCAGGTAGACAGTAAATGTTGAAGGTCTGACGGGGAGGGAAGAAAGAGGTAATTGGGAACATATTTTCTGGGAGTGTGGTGAGTTGGTGGGCTTTAAGGAATCCCTGCAGAATGCTCTGTCGGAGATGCTGGGTGGGCAGACTGGTGTGATGAGGGAGAATGATTTTTCCTGAGCTATGATACATAATGAAAATTGCCTGGACATGGTAAGACCGTGCATGGTAAGACCTTAGCTCAGGAATATTAGTTTAGGAAATGAGAATGACAACATGATGCAAAATTACAAGTTATATACTCACCATAACTAGGTATCTGTGTTGTCTGTTTTCATTCTACCTCAGCGAATGGGTTACGGATCTGATTTTTGGATCCTACTCAGCAGCATACTTCAGACTTTGGATTCAACTCTTGAGCGATTCCCTCTATCTATAATGCCCTAGTCCATCCCCGGTACCTCAGATCGAGTTTGTTGCCTTATGAACCCCATTAATAAGTAATGAGTAACATAGGTATGAGCACTGGACCATGTGGCTGCTGCACAAATATCATCAATAAATGCTCTTGACCAAAAAGCAGATAAAGTGGTCATGGATCTGGTTGAGTGGGCTTTAGGTGGTCTTGGTAGAGAAATGCCTCATTTGAAAGAGATCCAAGAAATGCAATTAGTTATCCATTTAGTCAATGTAACTTTAAAAACTGGATAACCTAGTCAACCTTTTGAGAAGGAGACAAACAGCTGGTCTGATTTTCTGATTTCTTTAGTTCTGTGTAAATAAACACATATTTGTCTGTGTACACCTAGATGATGTAGCATGTATTCTCCTCTGTTTGAAAACTTTGGAAAGAAGACTGGTAAATGAATGGATTGGTTAATGTTAGATTCAGAAGCCATTTTAGGTCAAAAGAAAGGGTTAGTTCATAAAGTAACCCTGTCTTTTTGAAAAATAATGTACAAAGAGCCAGGAATTCAGAATTCCTTTTGGCAGAAGTGATAGCTACTAAAAACACTGTTTTCTATGATAGTTACTTTAAATAATTTTTTGCTGAAAGGCAAAGGGTTTTTGAGTCAGACCTTGTTGTACCATACTCAAGTCCTAGGGTAGTGAAGGATCTTTAACTGGGGTTCTGAGGAGGAAAGTGCCCCTCAAGAAAGCTTTACATAACATGGAAGAAACCAAACAATAATTTTTATCTCCTATATGAAAATGAAAATGAAATATGGCTGCCAACTCTAGTTTAATCATAGAAAATCTAATAGCTTATTTGAAAAGAGCAGCCAGAAAATATATAATAGTAGGGACAGGGGCAGTAATAGGGTCAAAGTTGTTTCCTAATGCCCAAAGGGAACATCTTTTCCATTTGCTCTTGTAAACCTTTTTGGTAGAATCTTTTTGTGATAATAATAAAATGGTACATATTGGGGAAGAAAAACTGGGCTGTCTGGCTATGATTGGAACTGGAGAAACCATGTAGTTAGTTTGCAGGCTGGGATGTTGGGATGAGTTGGGTCCAGTCTACAGGGAGGATAATGAATATGAGACCACAGGAAGGGAAATCGCTCCTGGTGATGCCAGAAAAGATCAATGAGGATGACTGAGCTCTTCAACCGAATTGCTTTCTGAAGAAATTTTGTGATCAAAGGAAGTGAGGGATAGGCATAAAGGAGACTGGATGGCTAAATGTGGACTAGAGCATCTCTCTGTGACTCCCCATGAGGAGGGATCAGGTCAAAATACCTGCTGCACTTGTTGTTGGGAGTATACAAAGAGGATGCAGCAAGTGTGGCCCCAACAATGGAAAATTTCCTTCACCACTGACTGTTTGAGAGACTACTCATGAGGCATCAGAATGGACCTGCTTAATTTGTCTGCTAGTATGTTGGATTCCTCCAGAATGTGCATTGCTACTAGAAAGTGGTTGCAGCAGATCGCCCATTGCCACACTCTCATAGTCTCCCAGCAGAGAGGATAAAACAGGGTTCCCCTTTGTTTGTTGATGTACTAGAGTACATGCATGTTGTCAGTTTGAATCACAATAGTCCCTAAAGGAAGAGCATCTTGAAAAGCCTGCAATACCAAAAAGATTGCTCTCATCTCCAGGATGTTGATATGTGAATTGGTCTCTTGGAGAGACCATCTGCCTTGGACCATACTTCCCAAGTAATGCCCCACACCCTAATTGGGAGGAATCCTTGGTCACTGTGGCCAGCAGGGGATGGAAAACAAAAGGGTTGGCACTTGGGCTTCAGACCTGTTGTTTTACATTAAGAAGGTTTGTGGTCTGCACTGTAGTGGCAGAACAGGTAGCTTACATCCTTCTAAGTTGGGAACTGCTGATTGAGGGCTCAGTGTCTGTTATTCTAAAAGTGTATTAATTCTGGTTTAAGCACTTGGGCTTCAGGCCAGTTATTTTACATTAAAAGGGTTCGTGGTCTGCACTCTTGTGGGAGGAAAGGCTGGACTTTGCCCTTCTGAGCTGGGAATTTCTGGTTAAAGGCTTATAGTGCCTGCATATTTGAACTGTTTCTTACTGAAATTGGTATACCTTGTTTGCTGTGGCATAGACTAGATCCAGGCCTGCTGAATCTAGCTTTGTTTGTATGCTTGTTGTTTGTTTGCTTGTTATTTCCCTGAAACGCTAATTCCACCTAAAACACGGCTTTTCAGCGTTTCTGTGGATTCCTAGTGATATCTGCATTGCTTACTGTACGTATTACTTTGTTTCACTTGAAAGAAAGTTATTGTTTGTCGTTTTTGCATTTAAGTTACCTGTAACACATTGCATTTAACTTACCTGGCATTTGCTATAAGTCAGCACTAAAAAATTAAAAGCACTACACCCTCACAAACTCCCCTTGAGTACCTTGTTCCCCATTGGCCCTTTTCTTCAATTATAAAGGAATTCCCAATACTATTCTAGCATGTCCAAAGGTCAGTTGTCAATCTCCTCTCCGGTCCAGCTGGTGAATCTGGGAATCTTGAGGCAATGTTACAACTGCCTCATGTACACAGACAACCCTCTCCTCCTCCCAATAAATTCCAACACATGTGAGAGATGCAACCATATAGCCATACTGAAGGCTAAGCTCTCTCAACTCAGTACTGGCGAAACCAATCAGGAGAAGAAGGAAACCACACTCACTACAATTCCAATCTCACATAGACCTACCACGACAGCAAACCAAACACATAAACACACAAAAACATACTCAGAGGCTCTAAATAAAAATCTGCCTAAGCAGCAGAGACCTCCAAAGCAGACACCCAAGCAACCGCTACCCCAAAACAAAACACGTGCAACACATAGCTCACAAAGCCAGTGTGCCGAACAGTCACAGCCCTTAAGGCTAAACAACACACCTGATACATTTGTAATAGGTGACTCTATCTTCAGGCACACTGACGTCCCGCTCACCAGGCTGAACAAGGAGAAGGTCACGTTGAGCTGCCTGTCGGGTGCTAGGATCCGCCACATAACACAAGCACTCAGGTCACTCCAAGGCAAGTACAAATATGACTCAGTCATTGTCCATGCTGGTGTGAATGACCTGAGATGTACCTCCCTGGACTACATGAAAAGAGACATAGAGGAGCTCTCTGAGCATGTAGCCCAGGCCGGTATGACCCTGACCTTGAGTAGCATCTTACCCTCACCAAGAATGATGCCACAATATGAAGACAAGATGATCAATTTCAACAATTGGCTTAAGTATTGGTGTCATTCAAAGGGGATCCAATGCCTGTCAGCCTGGGATGACATGCTCGACAAGCCACGATGCTTTGCTAGGGACGGCTTGCACCTGTCACCCCTGGGCTTTCGGATATTGGCAAAGGCTCTTGCTACCCCCATAGTGCCTTTTTTAGGCAAGGCTCAAAAGACAAACCCACCTCCATAGGTATCACAAGGGTTAAGAAACTAAGAGTAATGCTACTCAACGCCAGAAGTCTAAACATCAAGATGCACGCACTCGAAACTCTCCTTAGCATGAAGAACATCGATATCTGTGCAGTAACAGAAACCTGGTTCAGGGCTCCCAAGAGCACCCCAGCACTACCAGGTTATACCTCATACCATGCTTTTCGGCCCCAAAACTTGGACTGAACCACAAAAGGAGGGGGAGTATAAATATTCGTCAAAGATACCCACACTTCCAGGTTGGTGGCACAGCACAAAGCATCAGAGACTATTCATGTGCAACTAACAGTGGGTAAAACTGCCTTCCAGTTTATAGCCTGCTACAGCCCACCCTCTCAAACCCAGGAACCCCACTCGGCCTTCCTGAGAACACTGGATACTATGAAGGTCTCTCCAAACACCATTATATTGGGCGACTTCAACTACCCAAACATAGACTGGGAGCATTACTCTAGCTCCAACACCCTAGCCCAAAGGTTCCTAGAATTTATAAACCCAAATGCTATGGAACAACTTGTTACCACTCCCACAAGAGGGGAAAACATACTGGACCTGATCATCACCAACACGGGGACTCTGTGCTCCAGACCAGAAGTGTATCCCTCACTAGTAAGATCAGACCATAAACTAATCTCACTGGATATTCACATCCCGACTCCACCCCCTGCCCTAAAAACCACAGTGAAAAACTTCTCTAAATCAAATTTCACACTCCTCAAAACCGAGGTGGAATCCTTCAAAGCCCCCGGGCCTGTGGAAAATACGGCCCAGACCGCAGAATCCTTTATAAACGCATTCTATGAACACCTTCAGGAATGCATGGATCATGCAATCCCAAATAAAACCAAGACCCAATCCTCCAAAGGCAGACGTCCTGTCTGGTGGACCCCAGCCATAAACAAACTATACAATAGAAGGAGGAAGCTACTACATGATAGAGCAAAATCCCAAAAAGGGAAGGCATCTCTGATCAGTATTAGCAAAAACTACGGCACTCATAAAATCGTCTAAGGCCAGCTTCGAGAGAAAAATTGCACAGGACACTAAGGATAATCACAAGGCTTTCTTTAGTTATGTTAGGAACCTGGGTGGGAATTCCCAGATATGCTCAGAATTAGTCCAAAATGTCAAAAAAATACGGCGAACCCACAGACATTGCCAACATCCTAGCTGACTGGTTCAGTGCAAACTTCTCCTCCCCACCAAAAGGGCAAATATCTATCCCAGCAGAGTGCTGCCCCCTGACATCTCAGATGCTCAGGTAAGAGCTGCCCTCTCCAAAGCAAAAACACAGCATCAATGGGACCAGATGGTGTCCCAGGCTGCGTCCTACATGAACTCCAAGAAGAGCTAAACCCAAACATAAAACTACTGTTCAATCTCAGCCTTACTACAGGATATGTGCCCAAAGAGTGGCGTACAGCAACAGTGGTCCCTCTCCACAAAGGTGGTGCCTCAACGGATCCTGGAAACTATTGCCCCATAAGCCTGACTAGCTTGGTCTGCAAAGCCATGGAAAGGATCATCATGGACCTCATAAATAAAGATATTGGGGACCTGCAGACACTGGATCCTATCCAGTTCGGCTTTGTTAAGGGCAGATCCTGCCTCTTAAACCTGGTTGATTTCTTTAAAACAGTCACCAAGGCTATTGACGAGGGGAAGGTGGTCCACACAGCCTACCTGGACCTCGCAAAAGTCTTCGATACAATACCCCTCTTGGGCATTATAGATAAGCTCACCAGCTTAAATATAAACCCCTATGTCACTAGATGGGTTGTAAACTGGCTCAAGGACAGAACCCACATGTTTAGAATTGCTGGAGCCATGTCAGACTCCAAACCAGTTACAAGTGGCATCCCACAAGGCTCAGTCCTGGGACCTCTCTTGTTCAGTATATATTTCTCGGTGGTACAGGCCAACACGGAAGGACTGTGGCTGACCAAGTTCGCAGATGGCTGCAAACTGGGCGCCATAATTGACTCTCCATCCGATACAAGCATCCTCCAAAAGGGCCTCATAGAAACAGACAACTGGTGCCAGGGTCATGGCCTCAAGCTAAATGCCAAAAAGTGTATAGTCATCCCCTTTGGCAAAAACAAAGTGCCCACAAATTACCACATAGGTGGTAATCCATTAAGTACAGAAGAAGTAATTAGGGACCTGGGGACCCAAGTTGATAGCAATCTCTCATTTGACAACCACGTGGCCAAAGTGGTTAGAAAAACATTTTATATAGCCCACCTAATCATGAAGGGATTCGCATCTAGATCAGGGGAGGTCATCGTGCCTCATTACTCATCCCTCATCAGGCCCATAATTGAGTACAATACCCCTTTTGGGATGTACCTTCCCAGAGACCTGCAGCAACTGGAAAGACCCCAAAAGTACCTCACCAAGAGGATCAAAGGGCTCAAACAGATGCCATATGCTGCCCGGTTAAAGAAACTCCAGCTCTTCTCAGTGGCATACCGCCTGCTCAGAGGCGATCTGTGCCTGACGTATAAAGCCATGTCCAACCCAGAATTAATGGACATGCTGCACCTCAGAAAATCCAAATCCCATCAAGCTACGCGCTCGAGAGACTTGAACCTCAGCACTGAAATAAATAGGACATGCTGGAGGGACAGATTCATAACCCAGAGGCTCCCTTCACTCTGGAATAAAATCCCAGTCCAGGTTAGGCAGAGTCCCTCATTGACTCTCTTCAAGAGGAATCTTGATGAGTGGATGGGAGATCGTAGGTTTACCCCGGGTATCACTTCTGTGTCACTGTTAGACAGAGGCACAGTATACTAACCTCGAAAAAGGGCATAGCAAAATTAATTTAAAATGGGTGGCGAAAGCCAAACACACTCTGACTAGGCTTATAAATGCCCTAGGGCAGATAGCCTAGTATGAACCTATGAACCTATGAAGTAAATGTCATCTGACTGGATCCACTAGAGAATATGATGTTTGCAAATTGGTGTAAGCTTGACTGGAAAAGAAAGGGGCTGTCAAAGAATAGACCATTGAAAAGCAATAGTCCTTTGAAGGATACACATAAAGTAGAGTGCTAAAGGAAACAGGACTATTGCTGCTGCCACAGATCCTAAAGCTTGGAGAATTAGTCTGGCTGGAGGAAACAGGTGAGCTAAAATTTGATGAACTTGAGATCTGAGTATGTCTATGTGATGAGCAGACAAAGAGGCAGTTTGTGTTGTTGTGTCCAGATGTGCACTAATAAACTCCAGGCTCTGTACAAGTGTGAGGTTTGATTTGGCATAATTAACTGTGATACCTGGTGAGTGACAAATCTGGAGCAAATAGTCCCTGGATTGTTGTAAAAGGTGTATGGTAGGGGCAGTGAAGAGCCAGTTGTATAGATTTGGAAACATTCAGAATCCCTTTAGTCTCAAGTGAGCTAACACCACTGACATAGAGTTGGTGAACACCTTGGGGGCTGTGATAAGTCCAAAGGGTAGGGCTCTGAACTGGTAGCAATTGGCTCCCAGCCAAAAGCATAAGTGTCTTCGAGAGCACCTCTCTATTTTGATGTGATAGTAGACATCCCAAAGATATATGGAGCACATCCAATCATCCTAGTGTAGAAACAGCAAATTTGACTGGACCATGACCATTCAGAACTTTGACATTTTTTATGAACCGATTTAGTTTGTTTAGATGTTTAAATCCAAAATTTGTCTCAGGTCCCCTGTCTTTTTGGGCACTAAAAAGAAACAACAGTAAGTTCTGAATTCTGTTTGGTCTGGTGGGACCTCCTGGATGACTCTTTTGTGTAGCAGTTTTTGAATTTTGTATGCTGCAGCCTTCCGTTGAGTGGAATGTTGGTAAATATCTTTCTTTTTGAATTTGTGGGCTGGGAAAATAGTAAGAAATAACCTCTGTATATTATTTTTAGCACCCAGGAATCTTTTGTTGTAGCAGCCCAGGTATC
Source organism: Protopterus annectens (assembly GCF_019279795.1). NCBI lineage: Eukaryota > Metazoa > Chordata > Ceratodontiformes > Protopteridae > Protopterus > Protopterus annectens. Next base: position 378,456,584 of record NC_056747.1, on the reverse strand, counting down.
TGGGTGCAAGGATAAGCTTCCCCTGACTGTCTCCAGAGATGAGCAGCCAGGCAGCACTTCAGGAGTGCTGAAAGGGTCTATCCAGGCAGTAATCTCAGAAACCGTGATTTTGCAGGCCTCCTCTGCCTTAAGGGTGATGTTTATCATTAGAATTGCCTCTTCTGCCCCTGAAGGAGTTGTCTCCGCACAAATCCTGGAAAGGTCCCTGAGATTTGTGGAACCACATTTTCTTACTACCTCTCTGATTTCTAGAGAAAATTCATTGAGGGGTAGAAAACTTGATTCCCATGGCAGACAGGGTCTTTCCTTCTTGTTTACTGTGGGTAAGCATTTCTTTCACAGAAGGATCAAACAAAGATGTTCCATTAAAGGGAGCATTGATGAAAGATGCCTCAAAAGGCTGTGAAAAGTTACATAGCCACATCCAAGCATGTCTCCTTATAGCAATGCCTGAACTGGCTGCCTGTGAGATTAACCTTATGGATGCTTTACAAATCTATCCAGCACCCTTGACTCTTTTAAGTGGGTGGACAGAGCAGCTTTGCTCTGATAGCTCCTTTTTGGTGGCTGCCACCACAACCATTGCATCTACAAGAACTCCTTTGTTCCTGTGGGGTTTATCTTTTGGAGGGGCTAAGAACTTGTCAAGGTGATGTGGAATTGGCTCAATGGAATCCATCTCCTTCCATGCCCCGGCGAGAGACCAGATCAAAAAGTTCATCTGCCAGGTGGGGGGGTCACTTAAGACATAGATGGGCCAGAATGAAAAGCCTTCAAAAATACTGACTCCTCTGGAGGAGGATTATCAGAAGACCAACCACCTTTTTGCTTGAGGATTTCTAATATGTCTTCAAAGTAGACATCATCAGGTGGTGATCTGGGGGACCCTTCTCCTTCCTTGAATTCAGTATCTTCAGTGAGGGATTCCATTGGGGAATCTATGTGCCTCCTCTTGCATGTCCTCTTCTGATGGACCTCCTAGGGAGATGTTTGGGGAACATACCAGAAAAGAGGTGGAGTTCCACCATATAGGCTGACTGGAACTGGCTGTCCCTGTGGAATAGGCCTGATGGACTGAGAGCTTGGAAATGAAGAGGAGATAGAGGGTGGATCCAAGGGGTGAGAGATCAGATCTCTAGAAAGAAAAAAGCCCTTTCCATAACCTCAAAGGCAGACAGACCCAGAGAAGCCCTGGCCCCCCACACCAGAGATGAATGTTCTAGTATGGGTAGATCATGACTATGACCAGATCCGTGCCTGGAGAAGTGAACCAGACCCGAACTGTACAGTGCTGAGGCTCCATGGGGCATGGATGGATCAGACAACATCAGAGTAGATCCCAGCCCCACAGATCAAATACAGATGCTTCAGCTCCAGGACCTGTTCCAAACCAAAAATCTAGGAGCAGTACCGGTCAAGAAAGCTGTTTTAGTCAAGGAAGTGATTCTCTTCTGATCTGACTCCAGAACTCTCGGGTCTGATGGATCCTGGAGCTCTGAAACTGAAGATTAGATTGGAGAAGAAGATAAGAATGTGTGAGTAGTGGCCGGAAGACTCACAGATCCAATGGGGGGATGGAGCTTAAATAACCCCCACCTGCATTTGTGCTCTGAGGAACTTGTGCATCACCCTATCCACGTCCATGTTCCACAGACTTCCGGAGGATCTGATGGATAATGTGGTTTACTGAGGTCTAGAGTGCTTTTTTGGGGTCTGCATGAACAGGGAATGGAGCCTAGGGGAAATAGGGTCAATGAGGAACTCAGGGGAAATGTGTCCTTAGAGTGTATGAAGTACTAGGCTTCAGATCTGAAGGCTTAGAATCCATAATTTCAGTGGTTGGACTAGCAGAAATCACAATTGGATCAGATGGTTTTGGATCTTAGAGCTTAGGATCCACTGTATGCTGTTACTGATCTGACAGAATCAGATCCGACAATTTAGAAGATTTGAAGGGTGGTCCGACAGAGTCTTGGAAGACCTTGGAGGTGACCACTTCCTATGCTCTGATGGAGCATTTGACAACTTACTGGGGGGTTGAGTCCCTAAAGATGATGGTGGAAGCAAACCCTTGAGCGCCATTTTTTTTCTCCTGTCAGCTCTGGCATGAGAACTAAAGGCAGCACAGATTGAGCATCTCATGTTTAAGTGAGTTTTCCCCAAGCAGTAAACACACTCCTTGTGGGATTCCACGTTAGGGATTTTATGTCCACAAGAAGTGCATTTTTTTAAAACCTGTCAGCTTGTCAGCCAAGACAGCACAAAATAAAATGTAGAAAAGATATAGAATATACCAATAGTAAAAAGTTTTTCTTAATATAAAGAGTGGGGGAGAGAGCGAGAGAATACCAGCAATGGTGTAAAATAATTACTCCATTGAATAGGGTAGGAAAAATAGAGAAGAGAGAAAATTAGAAAATACCAACAATGATAGGTGAAATATTTTACTATTTAAATAGTAAGAAAACCTGATGCATGAAAACCGAATGACTAAGAGGGAGGTATAGCAAGGAGTAAAAAGAAATGAGACAGAACGAATTTAACTTTTCTTACTTTAGAAATACCAATAATAATCACAAATGCTACAAGAGAAGGAACCCATGTCTGTGAGCAATGGCAGCAAATGAGATCTGGGGTACTGGGGATGGACTAGGGCATTATGAGTAGAGGAAGGCGCTCAAAAGTTGGATCCAAAGTCTGAAGTATGTGGCCAAGTCATATCCAAGGATCTAATCTGTAACCCATTTGTTGAGGAAGAATGAAAAGGACAACATCAGATTAGTTTATTTATTTATTTATTTGTCCTTTGGTAACTGGGAAAGTCCAGCCTAGCCAATGGCCCCCTTTCCGTGGAGGCCCAGGGAGAAAAGTTCAGCAACAGATTCAAAAACATTTCAACAATAGTGGATGAGTAATTATGTACAAAGGGAGAAAAGCCCCACAACAAATTAAATATTTTACAAAGAATTAGGGAGAAAGGCTCTACAAACACATATTAAAACATTTTACAATAACTGATAAATAATTATATATAAGGGGAAATCCCCACAACAGATAAAACTCTTTACAATAGATTGGGGTGTACCTTATATAGATTGCGGTGTGCCTTATATACACACTAATATTAGAAACCATGTAAAACATGAATTTCACAAGACAAGTTTAAGCTACAATATTTAAGTGCGTTCATTCCACACAAATAAATGAAATGACAAGCCAAGCAACATTCCTCCTTTAAATAATAAATCACAAGATAAAATCCTCCAATCATCTTATGCAACAAGCATTCAGCCCTCACTTTGAAAGCAGGTACTACTGATACATTTTTATTCAGGCCAGGTAAAATATCACCGGCCAACAACATTTAGCAATATAATTTTATTTATATAATAACGAATTACTGCAATCTCCTCCTCTTACATCTTTGAGAACTTTTTCTAAAATTAAAGATGTGATTTTTTTAAACCATGAAAGAGAACTTGAATGCCTAAGAAGAGTATTGATTTACTCATAAATACATTTTTTAACATTCTCTTTGTCTTGCCTACGTAAACTTGAACAAGTACGGTACAATGCAAATATACATCACACCTTGTATTATATTTATCTTTGCAGGCAATCACCTCAGTGTAGCATATGATACGTGGAATATGTCACTGATAGAAAAGTGACTGTTATGCACCTACAGGAGCAAAAACACAGGGACAAAATGAATAGTAGTAATAATGTAGTTCTATCTACATGCACCTTTGTGTTACATCATTCCTCGGATACCAGTCTAGTGTGGAATATCATGCAATCTAATTGGCATCCTGTGAACAGGTTATGTCCTAACATAACTGAATTAGGTAGCAAAATGAGTTTTACATGTAAGATCCATCATAATTTTGGTGGTACACAGGAACAATTTGGCATGATGTCAAAAATGTGGTAATTGCAGCCAATGATGGTTCATTTGCAAGCATCTTAATATTGTCACAGGTTACCCTACAGTGATTGCCTACAAAGGTAAATATATAACATATAAGGAGTTGTGTATATTGTGTTTTAACTTACTTGCTTGAGTTTTTATGTTGGCAAGACAGAGGGAATGTTAAAAAATGCATGTATGAGCATATCAGTTGTATTCATACTAGTGATGTGACAAATGCTCTTTTTAGATATTCAAGTTGCTGCAATAGTTTAAAAAAAAATATTTTTTATATTTTATAAAAAAAGTTCCCAGAGATATAGGTGATTGGGGTAATTTTTTATTATATAAAAAATTATATTGGCAAATTTTGTTGACCAGTGATATTTTTATTTTTTATCTGGCCAAAATGAAAATGTCTCAAAAGAACCTGTTCTCATAATGAGAGTTAAGCAGTTGTGTTAGATGACCGGAAGGTTTTATCATGTGATTTATTTAAACAGAGTGTTTCTTGGCTTCCCATTTTCTGATGAAGTTTCTTTAACATGTAAAGAAAACATTCAAATATTGTAGATTAAACTTGCCTGTGGAATTCACATTCTGCCTGCTTTCTAGTATTGGTGTACATTTTTGGTACATTTGTTTGGCTTTGGTTGTGTATCTTATATGCAAAGGGATAACAGCCCCCATAATAGATTGAACTACATTTACAGAATATTGCTAGGATAAATTGTGATCAAGGATACAATATGTACTTCAAGTAGCAAGACACTTTGCAGAAGTGGATAGCCTATATCAAATGCAGTATCATTATGCAAAATATTGACTATATATTTAATAATATATGGAGATGAAAAATTAGTATTCTTATGCCAAAAATAGAGTACTAGAAAGAGATTGGGAGGAGTAATATGCAGTAGAGGAATTAAGAACATGAAGAGACAGTTGATTAATATTACACAGAGGAGAATGTTAACGAAGGAAACTAGAGAGGAAATAAATAATAGTGTCAGCTCCTGGGATTAAGAGGTAAGAGAGCATACATCAGTACTACGGTATCAGTGTGTGATCTACTTTTGATGTTAGGCCATTACTACCTGTTAAGATATGGAAGTGTTAATGATTCAGAGTATGAAAGGCATAGTTATAATAAGCAAGTGGTCATGCATCGGTTATGAGGGTTGCGCAAGGACAGGTCCAGGTGTTAGATAGATTTTTTTTTTTTAGATTGGTCTTTATACTGGAAAGGTTTCTTGTATGTTTAAGGGATAGAGGACTAGTGTTCCAAGAGTGGGCTACATAACTGGAATACAGAGAGGTTTCTAATGACAGGCATGGTTTGTAGTAGTAAGAAGCATTTTGTTTTCAGACTGAAGTGGCCTACTGGGGGGTGTATGTATGTAGGGCTTTGCATTACTCTTGTTTGTATATTAGTTTGTGGAGAAGAGTAGCTAGGTATAAGTGAGTTGCTTGGGTAATTCATGCCAATCAAGCCATTTCAGGACTAAGTAGTGGTGGGTTCTGTGTAGTGAATTAGTGACAAATTCTGCTGTGTTATTGTAGCACTGGTTTAGTTTATTTTTGGATGGAAGCGTGAAGGTTAAGCTGTACTGAGGAGTCATATAATAAGTAGAAAGTAGGAGTCCATAGGCAGGAGTTTCCTGGATGAATCAGTGAAGAAAATTTTTTGTTCTACAGAATAGCTCTCATTTTTGGTGTTTTTTTATAAACTGTACATGTAATTCAAATTTCAAGTTATACATTTTCATACCTAATAGTTTAGTATAGAGGATGACTTCTGTAGGGATGTTATCAGAGACATTTATTGAGAAATTTTGTTTGACGTGTACAAGGACTTTTAGGAGGAATAATAGTACCTTTTTTTAAAGAATTGAATAGAAACTGGCAGTTACTGAGCCAGCTTTCAACTAATGAAAATGACTCTGGGTTGATGTGTTGTAGAGTAACTGGGTTACTGGCAATATCGATTAAAGTGGAGTTGTCTGCATATTGTATGAGGAACGTTTGACATTTGGTAGAGGGAAGGCTGTTGATAAATATGTTAAAAAGCAGTGGCACTAGTATGGGGCCGTAGGAAACACCTGTTTTGATGAGTAGGAAAAATGAGAGTTAATCCGTTTAAAGATTGAAGTCTATTGGAAAGGTAGCTGGAGAAACATCTGGTTGTGGTGTTTGATGTGTTAAGTGAAGAGAATTGTTTTAGAAATAGGCTATAGAAAATGGTATCAAAGGTCTTGGACAGATTCAGAAACACAGCGGAAACCAGTTGCTCTTTGTCTCTGCTAGGTTTATAGAGTTGGTGAAGTTTAGGAGAGTTGCAGTAGTGCTAAGTCCTGGCCTGAAAACATGATGGGTAGGGGTAAGGAGGTTGTTTGTAAATAAGCCATTAATTAATTATGAATGCATTTTTCAAGGATTTTTGAAAGAGCGGAGAGAGTTTGGATATTTCACTGGAGTTGCCTTCCTTGTGAAGTGGCATAATATAAGACTTTTTCCATATGCCTAGGACATATAAATAAATGTTATGGTGAGATGATATGTCACTAAAAAGCAAAACAAAAACAGAATATTTGTACCAAGCATGTGCAATAAAAGTTATTTACTGTTCTATGGTGGTCCTAACATTTCTACCATCTTTTCGGGACTAGTCATGTTAACAAATCATCTTGCCCAGTTATGCATCCAACAAGGGACAAAAGCATTTCCTTCTGTAGCCTTTTTACCTCCTTCCCCTATCCTTTTCTGAAGTATGATAGCATTGTTTTGTAGTTTATAATGTACATTTGTGTTCACTGTGAAGGAAGAACACATGTACCACAATGTACAAACAAAAGATACATCAGAGAGGCATAACTTAGGCAGCAAAAATCACTTCTGAAAGACGACTACATCCTAGGGATTAGTAAACATTTAGATTACCATACCATAGGCTGTTGCTGCAGTCAGCCTTGCTTTGTTCATCTTGCTTGTTTGCTTTCTTCATCATTCCTTCCTTCCTAATTCCAATGGCCAGTTTGCTGGCAGCTTGACTCTGCACACACACACACACACACACACACACACACACACACACACACACACACACACACACACACACACACACACACACACACACACACACACATATATATGAGTCTACCTGAAAAGACTGAAAGATCACATTACTGAAGATGAAATTAATGAGACAACATTGCTGAAACTTCACTTTCATGAACGACCGGAACGCTGAAGCATTTCACAGGGTAAGTTACCAGGTGGCCAACAAGGGGAAATTGCCCTTTTCCCCACTGTAGTGCAATCCTGGAGTTGGTATATTTAGTTAGGGGGAGTGGGGGGCACAGATCCCCATATTGGGGGGGGCATAGTGGGTGGGTTTGAGGTAGTGCAGTGTGTTTTGCTGTTAGATGGTGGCCAATTGGATACTTACCCTGTGAAAAGTTTTGGCATTCTGGTCATTCATGAAAGTGAAGTTTCAGCGAAGTCATCTTGTACATTTTGTCTTCAGTAATGTGGTCCTTCTTTCTTTTCATGTGGACCCATATATATATATATATAAATATATATATATATATATATATATATATATATATATATATATATATATATATATATATATATATATATATATATATATATATAAAAAAAACAGCATGATAGCACAGAGGGGGACTGACAAGAAGCCCAGACTCCACACAGTAAAGTTCTCTGGTCACAATGTCACAGAGAGTTACTCGTTGGTACATTGGCTGCTAGTACAGTGCTCTATTTGTACAAATATCAAATGCAGTAAGAGCTCTATTAATGATGATAGGCAGTGGGCTGATGATACTTCTGGCCAAACTGTAAACAACTGTAGTTTAAAAGGGCCACTCAGTATGTTTTGTCACTCTGTTATTTAAGTCAAGAATTTATTTTCTAGCAAATAGCAGACAGTTGCGAGGTATACTTCTGCAGGAACCTTCTAATTTCCCCTTTGTAATTTGCAACCCACGATTGACATTAGCCCTGTACAGCCATCACATGTTTCCATATACTCATTTATTGGGGAATGGATTTAATTAAAGTGTGTGTGCATGTGGGTCTTGGGATTTGTGAATATAGCTATGAATAAGCAAAATGTATGTCTTGTATCTTGTGCATTGTGTGTGTTAAGTCATGGTGCCTATGCTGGTGTCTGAGTAACACTTGTTTTAGGAATATTAGAATTTTGAATCTGAAAGACTAAATGTGATAGAATGGTACTGGAAATGTCATTTACTTTACTTCAGTTTACCAAGACACCAGTTGCTTAATTATTTTTCTCCACCCACTGTTGCACCAGCTACACAGACATCCTTTATTTTTACTAATCAGCATTTAAAGAACAACATTTAACATTGTATGTTTTTTTTTTCATTTTTTTCAAACTCACTCCAACCTGTTGATTACAAAATACAGAAAATACTTATTCTGAAGGAGTCAGCTTTGCAATCAAGGCACTGATCAACTCTTAAAGATAGCCAGTGTATTTTTTCTTAAGGCTAAAACTTAATGTTTTCTGAAAACATACAAGCTGTTTTTCACATTTGGGAGGGGATCAATGTAAGTGGGAGCATAGACTGTAACATGCACTTTAGCAAGTGTAACCTGAATTTTAGACTGGGTAACACCTATGGGTGCAGTTGTCAATATGGGGCAATTGTTCCTATCTGGAGGGTTAAACTTCATTTTTTGAAGATATACAAAGTTTTGTGTGTTTGTACCAAGTTAATAGGAATGCCCTGAAAATGTTTTATTTTTTTTTGCTTGTGGGTTTTTATCAAAATAGAATATCTTGAAAAATATTACATAGATTCAACTGTATAAAAGATCACCCTGCCAAACATTAGTGTGTGTGCATGTAAGACAAAGGTTGGAAATGCACATTAAAAAAATTGTCATATATAATAGATGATATTTTTTTTTATAATAATGGCTATGCTATCCATATTATATTGGAACACAAAAGGCCTTCCAGGTATAGGCAAAAAGAAAGAGTACTGAATTATATTAAGAAAGGCAGAGTGCAAATAGCAATGCTGCAGAAGACACATTTAGAAAGAAATGAGCATGTGAATTTGACAAAGAAAGGCTTGCAGGCTTGATATTCAGCAGAATTTTGAGGACAAAGGAAAAGGGGAGTAATAATACTGATTGTTAGAGGGGCTCCGATAGTGATGGAAGAGGGAGAAAAGGATTTGTGATAGTAAGGGACTTCTAGCAAGGGAGGAGGATTAAGCTGGCCTGTGTTTATAGTCCACCAAAAACTGCTGTTATGGAGCATATGAAAAAATTGGGAGAAATAATTATCTTTCAGCAGGGAATATTACTTATAGGTGGCAAATCGAACCTGCTTTGCAATACTGGGGATGTATCAGTTTGACCGAGAAGTAAAAATATAACAAAAAAGGGTAAATTTCTGAAGAAATTTATGAAAATATTTGGTATAGAAAACATGGATTCAGTAATAGGAACTCAGACAAAATTTACATATTATTCCCTAGGGTACAATGACTGAGCTAGACTTGATAGAAATTATACTTCACAGGAACATGTGCATTTAATTGAAAGCTTTGACCCACATCTAATAACTATTTCAGATCATGCACCAAAACAACTAAGATAAAAATGCAGGTTAATGAAGTAAAAATGAGACACTGGTGCTTTCCCATCTATTTGTTAAAAGTGTCCATATCAGCTTATCGAAAGCTGATAAGAGCAAACACTGTTTGATCGAACCCTAAATGTCGAACAACCTAAATGGAGAAGACACGGAACAGAGATTTTTTTTCCCAGGGAAACAAATTGCTGGGTCGTTATTGGGAGTTTGCCATTTCCTCCACTGTGGTGCGATCTCCAAGTTGGTATATTTAAGTAGGGGGGTTTGTGGGGACAAAGGCCCCACTTTATGTTGTGTTTTCATTTTTTTTTTTTTTTTTTTTTTTGCGGAACAGCGATTTTTTCCCTGGGAAAAAAAAATCACTGTTCCGTGTCTTTGCTTTGGTTGTTCAACATTTTGGGTTTGATTAAAGAATGTTCACTCTTATCAGCTTTCGATAAGCTGATATAGACCCTTGTTAAAAAGAGAGGAATTTAAGGAATGGGTAGTGGAAATTATTCAAGAGTTATTAAGGAAGATAGTCATTTCTTCAGAAGTAATAGCTAGTGAGAGGGATCAAATGAAAATGGAATTAAAAAATAGGATAGAAATATGGTTAAGAAGTAATATGAAATATTTAGAGAAGCTGACAAAGGTTAAAGTGTTAAGGGGAATCTCACGGAACAAGAAGTGTAACTGCAGAGTGCTAAAGAGAAAATAAGGGAGTATATGGATAATACATACGAGTTTAGAAAGACTGCTCTCAGGCAACTATTTTTTGATAACTCCAGAGGACAAAAACTTTTAGAACAATGATTCAGACAACAGAAAGGAGAAAGAGTTATTGCCAAACTTAGGGAGCCTATAACAAGAAAAATAGTCAAAAATCATGCAACTGTATTAGAGAGATTTTGGAAATTTTAAGAAAATTTGTATAAAGCAGAGAAATGTGGAACTCAAGAAAGAGCACAAATGGAAATATTTATGAGAGATTTAATTATGCCAAGGTTGGAGAGGTGAGGCTCAACAACTAACAGTTATGATAGGAGGGGAGGAGATGAGATACAAATTGTGATGTATAATTAATCTGTGGGAAAGTCTCCAGGAACAAAAACTATTCCTGAGGATATTTGGAAGCTAGGAGTGAAGAAAATGATAATAATCGGGGAGATTTTATTTAACAGTATTTTAAAAGGAGGGAAAGCACCAACAAATGGAAGAAAGCTGTGGTGGATGTATTACTTAAAAATGGTAAAGACCCATCAGACATAATGTCATACAGATCCAGTTCAATTTTAAACCATGACTATAAAGTATTTACACTTACACGAGCTAAAAGAATGGCAGAGGTGTTATCAAATCAGTAGATATGGATTAATATCATTTTGTGTAGGGGAAGCAAAGATTTGACAACATTAATAAAACAATGAAAATCTAGAGGGGAAGCAGAATGTAAGAAAATACTGCTGTTTTTAGTTAGTCCTGATGTAGAGAAAGCATTCGACAGAGCAAACTGGGATTTTATGAGTAGGGCAAAGGAAGCATTTGGATTCCTTGAGACATGAAGGCAGGATTTGCCACTATATTTCTGTAGGTCCTATGTTCTCCCACACCTTAAACCTATGGCCATCTATGGTATTGTATTAGTATTTGCCATATGTTGTGATTCATACTGTAGCAGTGATCCTCAGGATGAACATAGCAGAGGTGTGTAAGCATACTGACCATAACTGTAGATGTTCAAGTAAAATCACGGCAACAAAACAGACTTCCTTCACCCCCCCCCACTTTAGTTGGTTACTCTTTTAAGAAAAGAACAAAAGAACTCCTTTCCTTTCACTTGATGCATTCACTCTTCAATTTTGTTATTCTACCGAGGACAGGACAGACTTTCCAGCCTACTTTGTGGGTTTGAGAAGCACACTTGATGGCGATGTCTTTGTGCACAAAAAAAATGGAGGTGGCATAGGCATCTCTCCCCTTTATAATACTATGCATCCTACTGTGATATTCAGCATGGATGTCTGAACGTTTTGAAAGTCAAGCAAGATAAATTAATATCTGCCTATGGGGTAACTCACACATTATCATTCATGCTGCAGCAGTGATCTTAGGCAACCATCTGTGGTTATGATCAGTATCCTTACACACCTCTGTGCCAACAGTACTTATAAACACCTTTATTATCTTTTTTTTGGGGCACTCACTATAAGGGTAAATCATAACATTTGGATACATTTCCAAGTAGTGCCCTATTTATTAGGGAGGTGATAATGTTAAACAAGGACAACATAATAAGACAAGTACCATAAGGGAAAGAGGGTCTACTGACCAATCACTAAATGTTCGTCTCATGCAAGACATTACAACAGTATAAAAAGTGTTATACAATGGTTACATTTGGGCAGAACTGTAAAATATAAATAACTAACCTCAATTCCAGACAAATTAGCCAACTCTCCACAAACTAGCATTTACTCTAAATTACCTTTTGTGCAGAAACTATGGAAGTAATAGTTTCTTATCAGGATAATTGCCTTACGAATTTCATCATGGAATATCAATGGAACTGCAGTTATTGACAAAAAGCAGAGAGTAGTGAATTATATTAAGTGTAGGGTCCAAACAGGAATGTTACAGGTCATACATTTGGACAGAAATGTACATGTGGATTTAGCAAAGGAAGGACTTTGAAATGTGTATTCATCAGAGTATCAGGAACACAGGAAAATGAGGCTAATAATATTAATTGCAAGTGGGGCTCTAGTCACAGAAGAGGAAAAGAAAGACAGTAATGGTAGATTTGTGGTAATAATGTGTTATTGGCAGGGAGGGGAGGATTACACTGGCATGTATTTATATTACACAGCACAAAATATTATTTATTGGTAGGGAGTGAAACTTGAGTTGTAATAGTGAGCAGGTATCAGGTGGACCTAGAAGGGAAAATATAACAAAAGGGGATATTTCTGAAAAAAATATGATAATATTTGGAATTGAAGATAGGAATTTACTAACAGGAGCTCAGGCAGAATTTAAGTATTATTTGTCTAGGATAAGTAACTGAAATGGAGAGAATTTACATTTCACAAAAGCATGGGTATTTAACTGAAAGCATTGAAACATACCCAATATATTGTAGATCATGCACCAATAAAGACTAAAATCAAGATGCAGGACAATCAGCTAAACATGATACAGTAGTGTTTCCTACATATTTGTTACAGAAGAATTTAATAAATTGATAATAGAAAGGATTTTAGAGTTATTAGGAAAGACATAAATTTCTTCAGAAGGGATAGTTAAAGAATAGAATTAAAACTAAAAAGTCAGCTTTAAAAATATGGTAGAAATAAGAGAGAAATAGATATGGGAAAGAAGTATTAGGAATTATTTAGAGGGTTGCCAAAAGTATTGCAGAAAAATGGGAATATCACAGAGCAAACAAAGCAATTGCTGAGTGTTAAAGGAAAAATAAGGGAGCATATGAATAGTATGTATGAGTTTAGAAAGATTACTATTGACCAAGAATCTTTGATAAGCCTAGAATACAAAAGCTCTTAGCATATCAACTTACTCAGCAGAAAATAGAAAGGGTTGTCTATGACAAGAAAACTAAGCAGGAATCTTATAAAGGCATTACAGATATTTTAGAAATTCTATGAGAATTTGTATAAAAGCAGATGAATGTGGAAGCCAAAAAAAAAAAAAGAAGCAAATGGAAATATTTATGGAAGGCAGTACAGTTGTGTAAGTTGAACTTACCATAACAATAGATATTTGAATGATTACTGCTGCAGTAGCCATAGATATATGGATCATATCCTACCATGGATATAAAAGCCGGTCAGTTTCCAAAGCTTCTAGGCACCTTCCATGTGCCCAAACTGTCAAGCAGATCAAGCTAAGTTGACTAAAAGACAAGTTTGTGCATGAAACCCTGCAGAGCTTTCCTGCCAGCAGAGAGAGGGAGGCTGAGCCCTGAAAGGACTATGCCAGGCACAACAAAAAATAAATGCCCACACCCTGGCATAAAAAACACATGTAAACAAGGGGGATGGATGGGGTTGGAGTGGTTACTGCAGCAGTTATTGTTCAAAAATCTACTGTTATGGTAAGTTCAGTTTACACAACTGCACTTTGTTCATCACATTGATCAATACTGCAGCAGCCTTAGCCATATGGGTAGATTGCTATAGCTAACTGCACTTGGGAGGTGGAAGGAGGAGTTGAAATCCATGGAGAATGGTCCTATCAAAGATTGATCTGGACCTAGAAAAGGAATCAAGCTTATAGAGCTTTGTAAAAATATGTATAGATGACCAAGTAGCAAATAATATTTCTAGGAGCCATCCCTTTCCAAAAACCATAAATGAAGTTGACAGAGTGGGGCTTGACTTTGCCTGGAACAGATTTGTTATGGTGAGTATAACAAAGCAATGTTATATTAAACAACCATTTGGAAATTAGTCTGTTTTGACAGAGGTTGTTCTTTCTTCTTACTTTAACAAGAAATAAAAAATGTATCCAAAAATCTGAAAAATTTAGTTCTGTCAAGATAGTACCCGAGTTGGGACTTCTAAGATGGCTGCACACTGATCAACAGCTTAACTTCAGCTGTCTCAGTGTGAAAACAGACACTGAGAGGCAACAGCCAGTGACATTGTAAGTCTGAGTAAAATCTGGTTACTGGCTAGTAAATACGTTGCCCGGATGCCTGTGAAGAAGAAACTAAGAGAGCCTGAAAGAAAATCAACTAGAAAAGGTGAACAGAAAACAATAACTTGACAGAATACTGCAGCTGTTCAGCAAAACACAGCTCATGGTCCATCTTTGGTGCAAGATATGGCTTCTGGTAATCTAGAGAAAAAAATAAGTCAAATATATTCAGAGCTGATTACAATAAATGAAACACTGAGGGGGTATATCAACTCCAATAAAAAAAGGATGGAAAAATGGAAGATGCTTTAAACAGCTATTCAGATTAGCTGATGAAACTGTAAAAACCAGAGGCCAAAATGAAGAAAAGGCTGTATGAGTATGAGAATAATCAAGAAGGGATCTTTCAAAAAATGGTAGAATTAAAGGACAGAGCACATAGGGAAAATATGAGATTTTCTGCTCGATCAGAGAACCTAGAAGGAACAGACTATTACTTTTAGGAAAGCAAAAATAAGCAAATGGACTGATATTCCACAGCAAGAACTTTGGAAGGGACTACAGCATATATGCTCCAAATCTGGTCATGAGAAAGCAGCCAATACCTTTATTAGTAAAGATTCAAACATACCACCAGAAAGAGTTGATCCTGACAAAACTATGGCAAAAGTTCAAAGTATTAAAAATTGGAGACAGTAGAGTGATGTGGAAAATGATTACTCACTGTACAACAGGTAGAAGAGAAACAAACTTATTTCAATAATCAAGGAATGTCGTGAGGCAAGTGTGAGACTCAAGTTGCTGTATCCAGCTGCCTTAGGATTAATTTTTTTTTCTGGTGATTCAAAGCCGCTTTTTCATGCAGAAAAGGCTAAGGAGGTAATTCAAAAGTTTGTACAAAAAAATGAGCCATCAAGAAGAAGCAAAAGGGGACTCTGCTTCTCATTCTTTGGATAATAAAGTACACGGAGAGACTTTTGCCATTGAAATTTCACTGTTCCAAAGGAAAATGCTTGAGAGACTGAGAAAAGCACAGGAGTTGACCAGAAAAATCAGGAGTACCATGGAATTGGACCAGCATCGGCAGTTTGGGGAGATGAACAGGAAAAAGTCCAGCAACACAAAAAGTCATGAATAAATGTGACTGCAATGCATCAATTATATTTGTGCAATACATCTGTATAAGAATAAATTGAAAGAGTGGATCTTTGTTGACTTTGTTAAACTTGACTGGAACTGTAAACCATTTGCTTCACTTTGGGTCATTAATGTTTGGATAGAACCTTGAGGGAAGGGGAAGGGGAAAGAGAAAGGTGAATGTAAGTAAAATATTTTCTATTCCATTAAACTTTTCACAGTATAAATTGCGTATTTTATAGTAAAGTATTTTTAGTTGTTCTTGTATGTGATAAACTTATTAAAGTAAACAGATGCCCTTTTTATTTCCTCTTTTTTTTCTTTCTTCTTTTTGGTATTAAGAAATGTATGCATTACAATGCAAAAAGAAAAGCTAGACAAAAGCAAGTTTAAGTTAATAGGCTATAATCTTGGGTTATTGAGGTGGGGGATGGGGTAAAAGTATACAGATCATAATATATGTAGAACTGACAAGTTGTTGCTTACTTTTGCATAAATGAATTTCTGGAGTAAGACCCTGTGCTTAATTTAAATACAAATTTTAAGTGGAAATAAGTAAATATGGGAACACTGAATATAATGAAAAATGTTCTTTTAGCAAAAATTGTCCCAGCTTGTCTATCAGACAGCAACAGAGGATTACATTTTTCTTTTTTTCTCTTACATTTTCATGGAGGCAGAACACTGGTTTCTTCATGGCAGAAAGTTAATGATCTCTGAAAGTATGGAAGTATTTTACATATCTGGGGAGGGGGAATAAGGATAAAAAAGAACAGACACCAATTAGTGTAACACGAAGTATATTCAATAATGTGTCTTAGAATGGATAACCTCATTTTCAGGTCAATTAGGGTCTGTATTAACAGCTGTCTATTTGGCACAAATGTTCCTATTATGACGGTTAAACTTCATTATGTGAAGATGTATATAGTTATGCATGCTTGTATTAAGTTAACAGATTATGAGCATGTTCTGAGAGTGTTTTTTTGAAGGTTTTTATTAAAATAAAACATCTTGTAGAATGTGATATAGATTCCAATGTTGTTGACAAGAAAAAAATTATAAAGGATTAACCTGCAAAACATTAATCAGTGCATGCGTCAGAAAAGTGTAAAATATACATTTATAAATACTACCACATATAATAGGTGGAAATAATGACTTCTTACCATAATGGTGACACTTTCCATATTATCTTGGAATATGATTGGTCTCACAGGCATAGACAAAAATGAAAGAATACTTTATTTATTTATTTTACATTTGTTTATTGGGGGGGGGTTCAACAGGGATAGTAGCCCTTTTTCAGTGGAGGCCGAGGGAGAAAAGCTCCAAAGTACAACTTAACAAGCCCGCACATTATTACATATTAGTCACAAGCAGTACATTCCTGGAACCAGAGATAAAACACAAAATAAGCCACAAACTCCAGTAATACAGCTTCAAAAATTCACTGAAACTTTAATAATCCACAAATAGGGTTAAGCTCTTTCATCTACACCTGTAGACATTATCAGAACCATTGTTTCCACAAATATGGTTAAGCACTTAATGGTTCTGATGATGTCTACAGGTGTAGATGAAAGCGATTAACCATATTTGTGGATTACACTTGAGAAACAACAATGGGACAACCATGGCAAAGCACATATATTTATAAACAATAAGCAGTAAACAGATCTGTTTACTGCTTATTGTTCATTAAATATATGTGCTTTGCCGTGGTTGTCCCATTGTTGTTTCTCAAGTATTTTAACCTGCTTTTTTCTACATTAGGACTCATTTTCTCCTTGTTGCTGTTTGCCTACTTTATATTTGTGGATTATTAAAGTTTCAGTGAATTTTGCTGTATTAACGGAGTTTGTGGTACACTTTTACATATCAGTTACACATTAGTTACAGTGTAATCTTAGTTACAGAGTAAAAACAGTAATTTCTACAGAACAGAATACAAGGTAAACAAATAATATGCATAGAATAACAGAATACAATATGGACAAAAATGCATCAGCTATTACTTGGGGAATAAGCTTTTCTATAGTGTACAATGAGTACAAGTTATAGTGCTAGATAGGTTGAAAAGGGGGGTTAAAGAGATGAAGTGGGAAATAGAATAGGAGAGAAAAGTGTTTACCTAGGAGTGTGAGAGATTATAGAAAGAGGGAAAAAGTACAAAAAATGGTGTAGATACAGTAAAAGAAATGAAGTGTGTGATAGAATGAAGGGGAGAAAGTTGTTTACATCGGATTGTGATAGTTACTGAAAGAGGGAAATGGAAAAAATGGTGCATCAGCCTGGGGCTGTACATGAGCAGAGCCAGTTGTTAGTTAAGTGTGCCCTGAGAAGTTGTTTAAACTTGGATGGGTTGGTGATATTTCAGGTATGTTGAGGGATGGCATTCCAGTCCTTGGATGTATGACTAGAGAAAAGAGAATCAACAAAAGTGTTGTTAGATTTTGTGGCTTTTAATAGGAATTTATCAGAACACCTTAGGGTTCAATTATTGGAATTGAGTTTCAGTAGATTGTGAAGTACTGGGCACTTGTCCCGTCAGCATATTATGGTATAGGTCATGAGCTGATTGAGGCATAGGAGGTGGGGTAGTTCTAGCCAGTTTAGTTGATGAAGAACTGCACAGTGGTGGGATTTATGTGGTGAGTTTGTGGCAAATTTGAAGGGTGAGACATACAGTAGGGTAGATAGTAGGTGGGTCCTGGGGATTGCCTGCCTGGTGGAGCTAGTAAGATATGATTTGACTCTATAAAGAGAGACAAGTTTTATATGGGTATTTTTTATGACTAGTGCTGTGTTTACTGAATCTCAAGCTGTTGTCAGTGGTGACTCCAAGCAGTTTAGTGTGTGAGAGGCAGGTTTAATTTTGGTGTTGTTTGCTGAATGGATGAGGAAGGAGCATGTAAGGTCAGGTGATTTATTAGAAAAGAGCATTAACTTAGTTTTATTGGGGTTGAGAATGAGCTGATAGTTGGAGAGCCTGGATTCTATGGCTGAGAAGGATTGTTGAGTTATTTTTTACAGCTATGGAAGGGAGGGTGCAGCACAGATGAGTGTGGAGTCATCTGTGTACTAAATGATAGTGGCTAGATTAGAGGCAGAGTAGAGTTTGTTGGTGAAGACAGTAAAGAGGAGAGGTCCTACAACCTATCTTGTGGGACGCCTACTGTGACCAGTAACTGGGAGGATAGATCACCTTGGCATCTGACTGCTTGTTGTCAGTCAGATAGGTAACTGAGAAACCAAGACAGGGTGGTTTGGTTTAGGTTTAACAAAGCGGGTTCATTGAGGGGTCTATGGTGGGAAACTGTATTAAATACCTTCAAAAAGAAAATATAGCCGACTGCTAAGTTCTTCTTATTTCTAGGTTTGTCACCTACTACCGTCCTTGGATTTAGAAATAAGAAGAACTTGAAAAGACTTCTTTGTACAAAAGATGACTCTGGCAAATTCATGAATACAGAAAGAAAGGGTACTTTCAGATGCAGTAATTGCACAGCATGTTCGTACATTGATAGTAATAATAGTTTTGAACATCTGAGAACTAAAAGACGTTATATATTCAATGTAAAAGCTACTTGCAACACACCCAATGTTGTGTATTTAGCTACCTGCAAGTTATGTTCTGCATAATATGTAGGGAAAACTAACCAGCCCTTTAAAAATCATGTCCTTAGGCACCTAAGGGGCATACGTAACAAATATCGGCACAATGCATTAGCTGTGCATATAAGTGAGTTTTGTAATCATGCCTTCTCCTTTAAAGTCATTGAGCAAATTTTCAGTAGCTTAAGAAAAGGAGATATTGAAAATGAAACAGAATTAAGGGAGACTAAATGGATCATCAACTTACATGCAGACCAAGCACCCGTTTTAAACCGTATTATTCCATTAAAACCTGCATTAAAAGCCAGAAGACCTACTATTGGCTAAACACAAGGGTGTGCCAACTATAAAGCCTAATGATTGGATTAGGGATTTATGCATGAGATAGGCACTGCTAGTGATTAAGTATACTGCCATTGGTGTAACCTAGGGGTAGGTCGATATTCTCAAAGACCATTGGAGGAGAATTTAGAAATGAATCTACGTTTATTTAGAAACGGAAATCCATTTCATTTTAAAAATACTGCTTGTTGTCCCAATACATTTACGATCTGAAGAAGATTCGAAAGCGCTTATCATATGAGATTATTTGGGGACTTTTTTACAGAATTCTATGTGTTTTAAGAGAATTTGTTAATAAATTTGTTTTAACTGTTGTCAGATTCTAGCCGTGTTCATGC
Source organism: Protopterus annectens (assembly GCF_019279795.1). Lineage (NCBI taxonomy): Eukaryota > Metazoa > Chordata > Ceratodontiformes > Protopteridae > Protopterus > Protopterus annectens. The sequence goes on along the minus strand of NC_056747.1, from coordinate 378,436,942 downwards.
AGTCGGTTATATTTTCTTTTTGGACTTATTGCTTTGGCCAGCTGCAGTTCAGCAGTGGGAGGTACTTTCTTTACTTACGTATTGAATACTTTGGACATATCTAGGAAGATGGAGGAAACAAGTTGTCCATTATTTTTCAGCTGGTTGATTGTATTGGTGAAGCTTATAAGGGTGGTTGTGGTACTTTGACTGGGTCTGAAGCCATGTTGGCAGTTGGTAAGTAGGTTATTGCTTAGACTAGAGGGTAATTCATGAGTTGAGTGTGTATACATTTTTCTACAATTTTTGAAAGCAGGGATAGTATGGCTATTGGTCAGCAGTTTGAGGGGTCTGTTGAGGTGCCACCTTTGTGGAGAGGCATGATATAGGAGATTTTCCAGAGCTTGGGAATATATTATTCTGAGATGGACCGGTTGATTAAAAGAGAGACGGGGTAAGCGATAGCATTGGCTGCTAGTTTGAGATATTTGCTTGGGAGTTGATCTGCTGCTAGAGATGTGGGTTTTCGTTTGTTGAGTAGTTTTTTATTGTGTTGGTTTGAAAGGGATTTAGGACGAGTACAGAAAATTATCTCCATAAAGTAGCAGAAAGTATGCTAAGAACTAAACCAACAAGGAAATGGAGAAAGAAGATTCTACAGACAAGGATGACTACAATTAGGGATATAGACAACAGGCAAGAGGGGGCTGGAATTTACTGGAGAAAACTGGCAAAGGAGCCAAGGTATTGGGAGAAAATAATTAGAGAGGGAAAGGTAATAGAATGGTAAGAGGCCAAGAATTGATGTGGCTGCAGGCTACAGATTGTCTTCCCTATCAAGGATTGATATCAGAGTACAGGCAAACAGAAAGAAATAGGGGAATCCTACGTGAAAGACCAGCACTGATAGAGTTTTTAGTAGAATCTAGAACAGAAGCTGCTGTTAAAAATGGGATAATTAGTAGAGCATAGAAAATATTGCATGATAACTATAAGAATCAATCAGTGGAGGTTAGAAAGGATTGGGAAGAGAGAGACTAGATAAGTAATTTGCAAAGAAACAGTGAGGGATATATGCAGGATTCCTAAATATGCTACAAAGTCTAGAAGATTTAAGATCTTTGCTTGGAAGTGTTTACATGGGTATTTTTATACCCCAAGTAGATTCCAAAGAATTTTTCCTTGGGTATCTAGCAAATGTTGGAGGTGTGATGGGGAAATAAAGAGGTAATTGAGAACATATTTTTGGGAGTATGAGTTGGAAGACTTTAAAATTCCCTGCAGACTTTCTATCAGAAATACTTGGTGAGCAAATTGGTATAACTAAGGAAATGATTTGTTTGAGCTATGATACAGAGTCAGAATTGCCTAGACATAGTAAGGCCTTGCTGAGTCTAGCTGTTGTGGCTGCCCAAAAAGCAGTTACTAGAAAATGGACCTCACAGTCTAAGACAACTGTACTAAAAGTAGTGAATATAGGTTTATAGGTAGGTACTAGTCTATCTGCCCAAAGGCATTTATAAGCCTAGCTGGAATGTATTGGCTTTCGCCGCCTCCTTAGATTAGTTCCCTGTGCCTCTGTCCAGCAGACCCACTGAAGTGATCCCCGGGGTAAACTTTCTGTTTCCCATCCACTCGTCAAGGTTTCTCTTGAAGAGTGTTAGCGAGGAGCTCTGCCTAATGTAGATTGGAATCTTGTTCCAGAGTATGGGAAGTCTCTGGGACAGGAATCTATCCCTCCAGCATGCCCTATTTATTGTTGTGGTGAGGTTTAGCTCCCTAGAGCATGTGGCTAGAGGGAATATGGTTTTCTTTAGGTGGAGCATGTCCATCAATTTTGGGTTGGACATGGCCTTGTGTCAGGCAGAGATCACCTCTGAGTAGGCGGTATGCAACCATGTACAGCTGGAGTTTTTTCAATCAAGCTGCATAGGGCATCTGTTTTAGGCCAGTGATCCTCTTGGTGAGGTACTTCTGTGGTCTTTCCAGCTGTTGCAGGTATTTTGTAAGGTACATCCCAAATGGGGCATTGTACTTTATGACGGGTCTGATGCGTAGAGGGGCACAATGACCTCTTTTGATCTGGATGCAAACCCTTTTGTGATTAGGTGGGCCACATAGAAGAATTTTCTAACAACTTTGGCAATGTGATTATCAAAGGAGAGATTACTATCTACTTGGGTCCCCAGATCCTTTATTACATCTTCTGTATTTAGGGGGCTACCACATATGTGGTAGTTTGTGGGTACTTTGTTTTCTTCCAAAGGGGATGACTGTGCACTTTTTGACATTTAGCTTGAGGCCATGGTTTTGACACCAGGTATCTGTCTCATTGAGACCCTTTTGGAGGATGTCTGTGTCAGCTGGAGAGTCAATTATAGCCCCTAGTTTGCGGTTGTCTGTGAACTTGGTCAGCCATAGTCCTTCTGTGCTTGCCTGTACCTTGGAGAAGTATGTGCCGAACAGGAGGGGGTCCTAGGACTGAGCCCTGGAGAATACCACTTGTAACTGGTTTAGTCAGACCTAGCTCCCGCAACTCTTACCATGTGGGTTCTGTCTGTGAGCCAGTTGGCAACCCATCTCATGACACAGGGTTTTATATTCAGGCTGGTGAGCTTGTCTATAACACCAGAATGGGGAATGGTGTCTAAGGCCTTTGTGAGGTCCAGGTAGGTTGTGTGGACCACCTTTCCTTTGTCTATAGCCTTGGTAACTGTCTAAAAGAAGTCCACCAGGTTTAGGAGGCATGATCTGCCCTTAACAAAGCCAAACTATAATGCTTTGCCAGAGATGGTCTGCACCTGTCACCCCTGGGATTCAGGTTACTGGCTAAAGCTCTCGCCACCCCTACAGTGCCTTTTTTAGGCAAGGTTCAAAGGACAAAACCACCACTGTAACAGATACAAGCATGCAAAATCTGAAGGTAATGCTACTCAATGCTAGAAGTCTAAACCTCAAAATGCACTCTCTCGAGGCACTTCTAAAAATGGAGAACATCGATATCTGTGCACTAACTGAGACCTGGTTCAAGGCTCCAGAGAGCACCCCTGCAATACCAGGCTACAACTCTTACTACACTTTTCGGCCACCAAACCAAGACCGAAACACTAAAGGTGGAGGAGTGTCCATATTCACCAAGGATATTCACACCTCCAGGCTAGTTGCTCAACACAATGCATCTAAAATTCTCCAGGTGCAACTAACACTAGGTAAGACTGCAATCCAAATTGTAGCTTGCGACAGATCCCCCACCATGCACCAAGATTCTCACTACACCTTTCTAAACATACTGGACAATATTAAGATACAACCAAACACAGTAATACTGGGTGATTTCAACCACCCTGCCATTAACTGGAAAAACTACTTGGGTACCAGCACCTTTTCTCAACGGTTCTTGGAATTCATAAATTCCAATGCCCTGGATCAACTAATCCATTGTCTCACCAGGCGCTCCAATATCCTAGACCTGGTCACTACCAACATGGGAGATAGATGCTCCACACCAGTGGTCACCCCCTCATTTGTCAGGTCTGACCATAATCCCACCCCCCAGTAAGGAAACCTCCGTAAAAAACTTCTCCAAAGCCAACTTCATGCTAATGAATTCAGAAGTGACAAACTTCAAGACACCCATGCAGATGGGAGCTGAAAGTTCGACTCCTGAATCCTACACTAAGGCAATGTATAAGCACATCCACTCGTGCATGAATCATGCCATCCCAAATAGAACCAAGACGATCTCCTCAAAAAAAAGGAAGCCAATCTGGTGGCCCTCTGCCATAAACAAACTATACAACAGAAGTAAGAAACTGTTGCAGAAAAGAGAAAAATCCCAGGATGCAGAAAACTCCCTTACCAGCCTCATTAAGAAGCTGAAATCCCTCATAAAATCCGCCAAAGCTAGTTACGAAAATAAAATTGCCAAAAATTCTAAAGACAAAAACAAAGCATTCTATAGTTATGTCAAGAATCTAAATGGCAATGCTCAGATATGCTCTAAGCTACAACAGAATGGCATTAAATATACTGATCCCATGGATATTGCCAATATCCTGGCAGATCGGTTTAGTGCAAACTTCACCCCCCATCCCCTAAAGGGCCCATCTCAATACCAAAAGATTGCCAAATTCCGGTAATCATGGCCACACAGGTAGAAACCGCACTCTCCAAAGCTAAGAATACAGCATCCATGGAACCAGATGACATCCCAGGCTGTGTACTACATGAACTACAAAATGAACTGGCACTTCACCTAAGTGTCATGTTTAAGCATTGCCTCACCTCAGGCTTCATGCCCACTGAGTGGCACACAGCTACAGTTATCCCACTCCACAAGGGAGAATCCACCTTGGATCCCGAGAACTACCATCCCATCAGTCTGACAAGCCTGATCTGCAAGGGCATGGAATGCATTATCATGGAATTTATAAACAAAGACATTGGCAACCTTCAAACACTGGGCCCCACCTAGTTTGGGTTCGTGAAGGGCCAATCTTGTCTCCAGAACCTGATTGACTTCTTCAAATCAGTCTCCAGAGCTGAGGATAAGGGTAAGGCAGTCCACACTGCCTATATGGACCTTGCCAAAGCCTTCAACACCATCCCCCACTCTGGAATCATAGATAAACTTACTAAGCTGGGCATAAATCCCTACGTCACTCAATGGGTTGCCAACTGGGTTACTGACAGAACCCAGACTGCAAAAGTAGCAGACTCCAAATCCAGCTCCAGACAAGTGACAAGTGGAGTACCTCAGGGTTCAGTCCTGGGACCGCTCTTGCTTGGCATCTACTTCTCTGAAGTACAAGCCAACACTAAGGGACTCTGGCTAACAAAGTTTGCAGATGACTGCAAACTGGGAGCCATTATTGAATCCCCAAATGATGTGGATATTCTACAAAATGGCCTTACAGAAACAGATGCTTGGTACCAGAGCCATGGGCTCAAGCTTAATGACAAGAAATGTATAGTTATCCCCTTTGGAAAAAAACATGTACCCATGAATTATCACATAGGTGGCAGTACACTAAACACCGAAAGTGTGAAAGACTTAGGGACACAGGTGGACAGTGGTCTCACCTTCGATAACCACATCACCACAACAGTCAGGAAGTCCTTTTATGTGGCACACCTCATCACTAAGGGTTTTTCATCCAGAAAAAAGAAGATCATTGTCTCACTGTACACATCCCTCATTAGACCCATTATAGAGTACAATGCCCCGTTTGGTATGTACCTCACAGGACATCTGCAACAGCTGGAAAGGCTGCAGAAATACCTCACTAGAAGAATCACAGGCCTAAAGCAGATGCCCTACACTGACTGTCTAAAAAAACTCCAGCTATACTCTGTGGCATATCATCTACTCAGAAGCAATCTCTTCTTAACATACAAGGCCATGTCAAACCCTGAGCTGTTGGACATGCTCCACTTAAAGAAATCCCAATCCCTCAGAGCCACACACTCCAGGGATCTAAACCTTGTCATCAAAATGAACAAAACATGCTGGAGGGATAGGTTCCTGACCCACAGACTCCCCATACTCTGAAATAGACTGCCCATACCTGTCAAGTAGAGTGCCTCCTTAGCGCTCTTCCAAAGGAACCTTGACGATTGGATGGGACATAGGAAATTCAGCCCGGGGATCACATCAGTCACCCTGCTAGACAGGGGTCAAGGGAAGTAAATATTGTGGGAAGACATATCCAGGGAATTGTTATGGCTAGGCTTGTATAGGCTCTAGGGCCGATAGCCAAGTACCAACCTATGAAACTGGGTATGGTCCAGTGTTTGGAAGTTCCCAATGTCTCTGTTAATGAGATCCATGATGATGTGCTCCATAGCTTTGCAGACCAAGCTAGTCAGGCTTATAGGGTGATAGTTCCTGGGGTTTGTTGTAGCTCCATCTTTGTGGAGCGGAATAACTGTTGCTGTTCACCACTGTATGGGCAGGTAGCCTGTGGTGAGGCTGAGTTTGAACACTGTGTTTAGGTGAGGGGTTAGTTCATCTTTGAACTCATGTAGGACGTAGCCTGAAATACTGTCCTGTCCCACTGATGTTGTGTTTTTGGCCTTGGAAAGGGCTGTTTTAACCTGAGTGTCTGTGATTTCAGGGGAACTACATTCTTCTGGCATGGTTATGGGCCCTTTTGGGGGTGAGAGGGGGGTGAAGTTTGCACTGAACCTGTCTGCCAGGATGTTGGCGATATCAGTCAGTTCAGTGCCATTTTGCAATAACTCTGAGCAGATCTGGAATTGCCACTTAGATTCTTGACATAAAGAATGCTTTGTGGTTATCTTTGGAGTCCTTGGAAATTTTTCTTTTGAAGCTAGCCTTGGATGATTTTATGAGGGATCATAGTTTCTTGCTGATACTCATCAGGGATGTCTTTCCTTCTTGGGATTTTACTCTTTTCTGTACTAGTTTCCTCCTTCTATTGTATAGCTTGTTTATGGCTGGGATCCACCAGACTGGTTTCCTTTTCTTGGAGGAGTGAGTCTTAGTTTTGCTTGGGATAGCATAATCCATGCGTTCTTGTAGGTGCTCTTAGAGTGCATTAGTAAAGGATTTTGCAGCTTGGGCAGCATTATCCTTTAGCATGGGGCTTTGAAACTTTCCACCTCAGTCTTAAGTAATGTGAAGTTTGCTTTTGAAAAGTTTTTCATGGTGGTTTCTTTCACCAGTGGTGGGGGCAGAATGTGGATATCCAGAGTTATTAGTTTATGGTCAGATCTAACCAGCAAGAGATTGACCTCTGGTGTGGAACACCAGTCACCCATGTTGGTGATGACCAGGTCCAATATGTTGTCACCTCTGGTGGGGGTGTTGACCAGTTGATCCAGGGCATTTGAGTTTATAAATTCTAGGAAATGTTGGGCAAGGGTGTTAGTACTCAAGCAATTCTCCCAGTTAATGTTTGGGTAATTGAAATCACCAAATATCAGGGTGTTTCCAGAAATGCAGAATGGGGGTCCTGGGACATGGTGGGTAATCTGTAGCAAGCTACAAATTGAATTGCAGTTTTGCCTGTTGTTAGTTTCACGTGGATGAACTCTGAAGCATCGTGCTGTGCCACTAACCTGGAGGTGTGGGTATCCTTGATGAATATGGATATGCCCCTGCCTTTTGTATTTCGGTCTGGGTTTTGTGCCCAAAATGTATGGTATGAGTTGTAGCCTGGTAGTGCTGGGGAGCTCTCTGGAGCCTTAAACCAGGTTTCTGTTACTGCACATATATCAGTTTTCTCCATACTGAGGAGAGTCTCGAGTGCGTGCATTTTGAGGTTTAGACTTCTGGCACTGAGTAGCATTACCCTCAGTTTTTTGTTACTTTGCGCTATTTACGGCAGTGGGTTTGTCTTTTGAGCCTTGCCTAAAAAAGGCACTATGGGGGTGGTAAGTGCCTTGGCCAGTATTCGAAAGCCTAAGGGTGACAGGTGCAAGCCGTCTCTAGCAAAGCATTGTGGCTTGACAAACTTGTCATCCCAGGCTGACAGACACTGGATCCCCTTTGAATGATGCCAGAAGCTTAGCCAATTGTTGAAAATTGATAATTTTTTCTTTATACCATGGTATCATTCTTGGTGAGGGCAGGATACTACTCAGGGTCAGGGTCATACCGGCCTGGGCTACATGATTAGAGAGCTCTTCCATGTCTCTTTTCATGTAGTCCAGGGAGGTACAGCTCAGGTCATTCACACCAACATGGACAATGACAGAGTCGTATTTGTACTTGTTCTGGAGTGACCTGAGTGCTTGTGTTATGTGGCAGATCCTGCCATCTGACAGGCAGCTAACAGTGACCTTCTCCTTGTTCACCCTAGTGAGTGGGACGTCAGTGTGCCTGACTATAGAGTCACCTATTACTAGTGTGTTGGGTATGTTATTTTGCCTTAAAGGCTGTGATTGCATGGCACACTGGTTTTGTGAAGTATGTGTTTCATGGTTTGTGTTGGGGGGTGGAGGTTGCTTGGATGCCTGCTTTGGAGGTCTCTGTTGCTTTTTCAGATTTTTATTTAGAGTCTCCAAGTATATTTTCGTGTATTTATGTGTGTTTTTTGCCAGTGCTGCTTTCTTATGTCTATGTGAGACTTGTGGTGTGATGCAAGTAATTCCCTTCTCCTCTTGACTGTCTGGTCCAGTCTTGGGTTGAGCGACCTTAGCGTCCAGTTTGGCTGTATAACTGCATCTCTTGCATGTATTAGTGTTTAGTGGTAGGAGCAGAGGGTTGTCTGTGTACATGAGGCAGTTGTAACATTGCCTCAAAATGCCCAGATTCACCAGTTGGACCGGAGAGTACACCTGAAACTGCCCTTTGGACATGCCTGGATAGGTACAGTGAACTGTTTTACTGATTGGCTGGTAAGGTCAAATAGAGAGACTTATCCTTTTCTACAGTATAGGGGGGGGTCTAGTGCTAAGGTTTATTAGTGCTGGGTATGAGTTTTGAGCAAGTGCCGGGGCTGAGAAGTGAATGGTTTGAGTGCTTAAGTTGAAAGTTTGTCTAGTTCCAAGGGAAAAATTGAAGAGTAGACTTTGTGGAGCCAGGAATAGTTGTACCCTAGCTAACTGGCGCTGCCCGGCATACAAAACTGCGCTAATGCGGGTTTTATAGCAGGGAAATGAAAGAGATAGAAATTAGCCCAAAATGGCCAATAAATTACTAATTTCTGGGCTGAAACCACTCCTCCAGGGGCAGATAGGCTGCTCAAAGCTCCCCTCTCTCACAGGTGAACAGAGAAACTTCCTTCTATCCAAGTAAGGTATGGGCGAACACAGAAACTTGTAACACAGCCCTGAATTCAGCACTAACCGAAAAACTGGACTATACTAGCATAGAAATACAGGAAAACAAGTATTTTTTTTGTTTTTGTTTCAGAAAATAAAGCCGATACAATCAAAAAACACTTTAAATGCATAGAAATGGCTATCACACTTGAGTGTGTAGCCTACAACAGGTAAATAGGTAATTTAAACACAAAAATGACTTTGTTAAAGCGCAGGCAGGAAAATAAGCACAATATGTAACTGAAACAAGCTTTTTAAATCACAGAAACTCTAGAAAATCAGCATTTTAGGCAGAATTAGCTAAAGGCAGCAAAACAGTGCAGAAAAATTATACTTAATCACTCCAAAGTCTCTCTTTTGTCTCTTTGCTGCTGTAGAACTCTGCAGGGAACCAGGCAGGAGCTTGCTGGGCTGTATACAAGTGCAAAAACCTCACAAATGCGGGTTTTATAGCAGTGAAATGAAAGAGATAGAAATTAGCCCAGATTGGCCAATAAACTACTAATTTCTGGGCTGAAATCACTCCTCCAGGGACAGATAGGCTGCTCAAAGCTCCCCTCTCTCACAGGTGAACAGAGAAACTTCCTTCTATTCAAATAAGGTATGGGCAAACACAGAAACTTGTAAGGCAGGAAAACAAGTATTTTTTTTTTCAGAAAATAAAGTAGATACAATCAAAAAACATTTTAAATGCACAGAAATGGCTATCACACTTGAGTGTGTAACCTACAACAGTTAAACAGGTAATTTAAACACAAAAACGACTTTGTTAAAGTGCAAGCAGTAAAGTAAGTACAATATGTAGCTGAAAGAAGCTTTTTAAATCACAGAAACTCTAAAAAATTGGCGTTTTAGGCAGAATTAGCTAAAAGCAGAAGAAAATGCAGAAAAATGATACTTAATCACTCCAAAGTCTCTTTTTTTGTCTCTCTGCTGCTGTAGAACTCTGCAGGGCACCAGGCAGGAGCTTGCTGAGTTTTAAGAAGGATAAAATAAATGGAAATGGGATCCTTAGAAAAGGCTAGGAGCAAATTACATAGAAAAAATAAATGGAAATTATGGGAGCAATACAAGTGTATACAAGTGCAAAAAGCTTGCAAATGCGGGTTTTATAGCAGGGAAATGAAAGAGATAGAAATTAGCCCAGATTGGCCAATAAACTACTAATTTCTGGGCTGAAATCACTCCTCCAGGGACAGATAAGCTGCTCAAAGCTCCCCTCTCTCACAGGTGAACAGAAAAACTTCCTTCTATCCAAGTAATGTATGGGCAAACACAGAAACTTGTAACACAGCCCTGAATTCAGCAGTAACCTGAAACTAACCTAGCTTAGAAAGGCAGGAAAACAAGTATTTTTTTTTGTTTATTGTTTTTTTTTTTTCAGAAAATAAAGCAGATACAATAAAAAAACACTTTAAATGCACATAAATGGCTATCAAACTTGAGTGTGTAGCCTACAACAGTTAAACAGGTAATTTAAACACAAAAACTACTTTGTTAAAGTGCAGGCAGTAAAACAAGTACAATATGTTACTGAAACAAGCTTTTTAAATCACAGAAACTCTAACAAAATCAGAGTTTATGGTGGAATTAGCTAAAGGTAGCAAGAAAATGCAGAAAAATGATACTTAATCATCCAAAGTCTCTATTTTGTCTCTCTGCTGCTGTAGAACTCTGCAGGGTACCAGGCAGGAGCTTGCTGAGTTTTAAGAAGGATAAAATAAATGGAAATGGGATCCTTAGAAAAGGCTAGGAGCAAATTACATAGAAAAAATAAATGGGAATTATGGGAGCAATACATGCAGAATAATGGTCTAGAGGAAGAATGAGGTTTAAAAGAAGGCAGGATTTGAATGAACTATGTTAATATGTTAATGTCATTAATGAATGGGGAGGATTATGGGAGGAGAGAATTGAGTATAGGGAGCTAAGGTGGCAAATCACTCTTCAAGCAAATAGACCACCAGCATTAAATGAGAACATATCTATAGCTCCCTTGCTCAAATTAAGAGCTGCTATGCTTTAGATTAATTTACCCACACTCCTTACAAAAATAATTTAATAATACTTATAATATTGAGAGCTTTTAGCCTTTTTAACATCTAGGTTTTACATACTAAAAGTTGTTAAACACAATTTGTTTGTACACACACCATGTATTTGAAAGAACTTTTTTCAAAGAGAATGATTTTATAACACTTAATGTTTTATATGTTTTAGTATTACTTTTTACCTATGCTGGATTGCATTCTGTTTAAAGGTCACTAGATGAGGCTAAAGTACATTTTTTTTACTATACATTCAAGCTGGAATATTTTATATTTGGTATAGCTATTTTTTTTTTAATTTTAAGGTCATTTTTAATGCTTAACTATTTTAAAGTTTGTTTTGACTTAAAGGATATACCTAAGTTCCTGTTTTTTGTATCTTTTTAAGCCTTAGTGCTATTTAAATTATTGAGTTCACATGCTCACTATATGCTTATTGTCAAAGAGTTAACGTTTCCTTAAAAGTCATTGGATAACTGATTGTTTTAACTGTTGAGAATATAAAAACTGTGTATTTTTATTTTTTTCAGTCTGCATCTGATGAAGTACTTTAAACAAAAACGTATTTGTGGAGTTTTTTAAGAAATGTTAATGTGGTTTGGTTCATTGGGATAAAGCTGTTTTTATTCGTTTTGTGGCTGGACTTCCCTTCTTTGGGCACCTTGGATTTTTTACTGGTGATTTTTTGGTACCTTGGTGTGCTTTTTTATATTTATAGGATTTGAATGAACTATGTAATGTTTAACTGACAATGACTGGATAGGATTATAAGTGATGTATAATGTTTGCAACTAAAATACATCAGTATGGTTTGTTTTCATAAATGTATGATTGTATATAACTGATAATTTAATAAAGATGTTTCTTGTTTAAAAATATATGAAAATATTTGGTATGAAAGACATGAATTCAGTAATAGGAACTCGGAGGGACTTTACATATTATTCCTGAGGGTACAATAACTGGGCTAGTCTTGACAGAATTTAACATGTGCATTTAACTGAGAACTTTGATACACTTCCAATAACTATTTCAGATCTTGAGACAATAATTATCAATATAAAAATGCAGGGTAATGAAGATAAGTCACTGACACTTTATCTGTTAAAAAGAGAAGAATTTAAGGAATGGGAAGTGTAAATTATCTGGAAATTACTAGGGAAGATAGAAAGTACACCAGAAGTTATAGCTTGTGAGTGGGATAACATGAAAATGAAGTTTAAAGTAGAGTAGAAATAAAAGAAGAGATATGGTTAAAAAGTACTAAGAATTGTTTAGAGGGGCTGACAAGGGTTAAAGTATTACAAAGCATGGGGAATCTCACAGAACAAGAACAAGCACAGTCCTAAAGAGAAAATAAGGAATTTTTAAAGTCTGTCAATTCATTATACTCCCACATGTATTAGTTCAGAAAAATGAAAGAACTATTTTTTATAACTCTAGAGCACAAAAACATTTTGCACAATGACTTAGGCAATAGAAAGTAAACAAGGTTGCTGCCAGACTTGGTGAGCATTTAACAAGGAAAAGAACCATAGATTTATTTATTTTATTTATTTATTTATATTTGTTGACCGGGAGTGTCTGACTGGACGTAGGTCCATTTTCAGCGGAGGCCCAGGGAGAAAAGCTCCACAGTTAAAATAAACAGACAGTAGTTACATTGGATTACATAGCGATTAACAATTTACATAACAATTACTTACAACATATTTACAGATGAAGAACATAGTACTTCAGTAGACAACTAGAATCTTTATCTGTGAAGTACATAACAGACATTAACAAATGTTACAAGAAAAAGTTCCTGCTGTATAATAAGTACTGGCTTATGAGCATCTGAGCTTGCTATAATCAAAGTAGTTAGTGGAGTGGAAAGAAAGGTAGTGGTTGGATGGGGAGGGTGATATTAGAGTGGGAGTTGCAAGGGCATAGCCAGCATGTTTTTAGGTGCGCTTTTAGTAAAGTTTTGAAGTGGGTGCATGATGGTACAGAGGTAATTGTGGGCGGGAGGGAGCTCCATAATTTGGTTATGGTGCAAGAGAATAGTGCTTCACCAGCAGAGTTATTGGCTTTAGTGATCTACAAGTGATTTTTGTTGCTGGACCTTAGTGGTCTGGTGGTGCGATAGGGTTAGAGTAGATTCTGGAGGGATGGGACATTTAGTGGATGATTTACTAGTTTGTGGTCGAGTGAGAGTTGATGCCATTGAAGGAGGTGAGGGAGTTCAAGCCAGCCCATTTCAGCAAGTGAGAGACAGTGGTGACTAAGGTAGGATGCCCCTGTGGTGAATTTGGCGATTTTGTTGTAGCAGGTCTCTAGCTTGTTTAGATCGCATTGCCTTAGGTTGGTATATATTGGACAGGCATAAAGTAGGGTGGAGATAAGGTGGGAATTTGCTATTGAAATCTTTGCTGCTTTGGTGAGAAGTTGCTTATTTCTGTATAGTGCTCCTAGTTTTTTGTGGACTTTTTTTATGGTCAAGGATATGTGAATGTCAAATTTTAGTTTATTGTCTATTTCTACTCCTAGCAATTAGGTGTGTTCAGTTGGGTATATAGTGGTGTTGTCTTTTGCTGTGATGTTAAAGTGAGAGTTGTTTTGAGTATGTTTGGTGGGTTGGAAGATGAGTAGTTTAGTTTTGTTTGGGTTGAGTATTAATTGGGCATCGGATAACCAAGTTTCAACAGAGGAAAAGGCTTCCTGTGTGACTTTTTGCAGTTTGGGTAGGGACTGGGCTGAGCAGATGATGGTTGAGTCATCTGCGTATTGTATGAGTGTGCCATGTTTGGTGGCAGAGGCTAGATTATTGGTGAAAACAGAGAAGAGTAGGGGTCCAAGGATGGATCCTTGGGGAACCCCTATGGAGACAGGTAGTTGGGGAGATATGTCATTCTGCCATACAAGGGATTGTTGGCCGTCAGACAGGTAACTCTGAAACCAGTTGGTGACTGTGAGAAGAATAGGTTATTGAGGACAGAGATAAGTTGTTTGTGTGGGACCATGTCAAATGCTTTAGATAGGTCTAGGAAAGTTGCAGATGAGAGATAGCCATTGCTTTTATGCTGAAGGATAGTGTTAGTAAAGGAGATTAAGGCAGTGGTGGTGCTATGGTTTGGTTGGAAACCATGCTGAGTATTGGAAAGGAGGTTGTTAGTAAGGAGGTAGTCTGAGACCTGAGAGTGTATGCATCTCTCTAGTATTTTGGAGAGTGGAGAGAGAATAGCTATAGGGCAGTAATTGGTTAGTTCTGTGGAGGGTTCGCCTTTGTGGAGGGGAATTATATGTGATACTTTCCACAGTGTGGGAACGTAACTTTCTGACAGAGATCGGTTAATCAAGATGGATACTGGGTAGGCCAGAGAATCAGCTGCGATTTGTAGGTATTCACTTGGGAGGTTGTCTGCTGCTAATCTGTTGGGCTTAAGTTTAGTTAAGAGTTTTTTTATGTTGGAGGTAGGTACAGGAGAAAAAGAGAAGGCAGTGAGGAGATTACTAGTTGAAGGTGTGGGTTGGAGGGGAGGGGGGTTGTGTTGTTTAGCTAGTGATAGTATGGTTTGTGTGAAGTGTGTGTTGAATGAGGTAGCAATATTTTCTGAGAAGTGAGGGGTGTTAGGAGGAGGGGTACTGACTTTACCTGGGTAGAGGATGGAGTTTATGGAGGACCAGAATTGTTTGGGGCTGTGTTGAGAGGAGTCTAGGGCAGACTGGTAGTATTGGAATTTGTCCTGTTTTATTAGCTTTTTGACTCTATTGTGTAGTTCTAGGAATTTCTGTCTAGTTGAGGGGGTTTTGGTTTTGTGCCAGTGCTCCCAGGCTTTATCCCTGTTTTTCATTTCTGACTTAGTGGTTTTCTGTAGCCATGGAGAGGGTTGTGCTTTGATTCTGGAAAGTCTTATGGGGGCATGGTAATTAAGGATGCTCAGGAAGGTAGTATTAAAAAATTCAACTGCGTCATCTAGACTGAGGTACTTTAGAGGATGCCAGTTACATTCTTTGAGGGATAAGATGAATGTGAGTGGGTTAAAGTTTAGTTTTTTACGTATTTGACGGTAGATGACAGGTTTAGCTTGGCATAGGTATTTTTTGAGTAGGAATAAAAACAACCAAAGGAAACACCACAACTTAATAAACCAAAGAAATCCAAGGTGGGGAAGCAGAACACAAGTATAAAAGGCAAAGGCAATGAGGCTTGACCACCAAAAATAGCGTAGAATCAATTTAATTTCCGCTTTCGTCAGAAGACTTCATCAGAATACACACCATAAAAAACAAGCATCCTTAAATAACACATCAATTAATCAATTAACCAGTAAAAAACATTAATTAAAGTGTATCCAACAACATTAAAGTGCAAATGCATATTATTTGAACAAGGAGGCAGTGTTGTTTTTATTAATACTCAACTTGCTATTCTTTAAAAAACATTTGATATTAATGGTCCCATTCAAGCCAGGGTATCTGTCAGATTTTAATCGGACCTGCCACAGTGCTTCCCTTTGTTCAACAAAATTTCTAAAATCCCCCCCCCTTAAATCAGATTTACAAACTTCAAGAACGGAAAATAAAAATTTTTTAAAATTACTACATACAACAGAGTGTTTAAACAAAGCGTTGGTTTCATCGTGAGTCTTGATACTATATAAATGCTCACGAATGCGGGTTTTTAAACATCTGGTCGTCATACCAACATAAAAAGCTGGACATGTACAACATAACCCAATGTAAACCACCCCCTTGGTACAACAATTAACATATTCAGGTACCGAAATAGTCTTATCCATAGTTTCAATAACTATTAATGGCCCTAAAGACAAAAATCGGCACATGTTACAATTGTAACAAGGAAAAACACCCTTTGTATTTGTTTTATTACTGACTATTGGTGTATAATTAGCCTCCAATGCCTTTTTAATATTAAAAGTATTTCTAAAAACAAAAACTGGTTTCTCACCTAACACTCTAGAAATGTCATCATTCCCTTGAATGATTCTCCAATTTCTTTCAATCAAATTTTTTATAGCCAGCCCATCTGTACTCATTCCCAAGGAGCAAACAGGACCACCAACGCCTGTGTTAGTGGATGTGTTAAAAGTTAATACATCAGTATTTGTTTCCACCTTGTAATCCAAAATAGCTGGATAATTGATGTTTCTCCTACTTAAAACCAATGTTATAGTATCATCCAACACAATACTGGGATATCCCCTCTTTAAAAACAAATTATTGATGAAAGAAATTTCATCAAACAAGTCCTGTTCAGAAGAGGTCATACGACAGGCCCTAATGAACTGTCCCTTTCGCATTCGTGAGCATTTATATAGTATCAAGACTCACGATGAAACCAACGCTTTGTTTAAACACTCTGTTGTATGTAGTAATTTTAAAAAAAATTTATTTTCCGTTCTTGAAGTTTGTAAATCTGATTTAAGGGGGGGGGGATTTTAGAAATTTTGTTGAACAAAGGGAAGCACTGTGGCAGGTCCGATTAAAATCTGACAGATACCCTGGCTTGAATGGGACCATTAATATCAAATGTTTTTTAAAGAATAGCAAGTTGAGTATTAATAAAAACAACACTGCCTCCTTGTTCAAATAATATGCATTTGCACTTTAATGTTGTTGGATACACTTTAATTAATGTTTTTTTACTGGTTAATTGATTAATTGATGTGTTATTTAAGGATGCTTGTTTTTTATGGTGTGTATTCTGATGAAGTCTTCTGACGAAAGCGGAAATTAAATTGATTCTACGCTATTTTTGGTGGTCAAGCCTCATTGCCTTTGCCTTTTATACTTGTGTTCTGCTTCCCCGCCTTGGATTTCTTTGGTTTTTTGAGTAGGAATGTTGGGGAGTGATCACTGAGGCTATCTGATAAGCAGCCTGTTATATATGACTGGGGGTTCTTACTGACTAGTATCCATTCCAGGGCAGTGTGCTTGCTGGAGTTTTTATTTATCCTGGTTGGCGACTGGACTAGTTGGGTGAAGCCATGAATGTTTACATGATGGGTTGGATGGTTGCCAGAACAGGATTGGCAGTCAATATTGAAATCACCTAAAATGATAGTTTCTTGGGGGAGATGGCGGGTAGACCAGCTGATGAGGTTTTCTAGTGGAGGGATGTTTTAGCCAGGTGGGAAGTAGCATCCAATTATGTTGATGGTTTTGTTTTGGTTTATTTTGAGGTTGGTATGTATTATTTCTTCATTGCCTATTTGTGGAGCTGATGATTTTAAGATCTGGATGTTTAGATGCTGTTTAAATATTATAGCTACACCGCCTCCTTTCTTGTTAAGCCGGTCTACTCTTAGTATGCCATAACCTGTAGGGAGTATTTGCTCACTGGTAATGTGAGGTTTTAGCCAGGTTTCTGTCAGGATGACTATATCTGGGGAGTACAAGTCTATGGTGGCATGGAGTTCATGGACTTTGTTGGATATGCTTCTAATATTTAGGCTTAGTAGAATGAAGTCACTTGGCTTTCTATTGGCTGTAATATGGGAGAAGTTGTGGTTTCTAGTCTGATTATGAGGATTGGGGTTGGAGATGGTAGGGCCAGGTTTGGGGTGGATATCTCCACTTAGGGCTAGTTTAGATATGCATGAGGATATTAGTTTTCTCAGTTTTTGAATGTGTTTGTTTATAAGGGAAACTTTATGATTGTGCTCTTTGGGTAATAGGTATGGTGGGAGGGTTACTGTGTTAAGTTGTAGGGATGCTTTATGTTTGAGTAATATAGTTGGTAGAATATGTGGGGGGTGCATAGGGATGTTTCTTGAGTTGGTGGGAGGGGAGCTGAGTGAGGGTGAGACATGCGTGGTGGTGTGAGTAGTAGTACAGTGGTAGTGGCTGAGTGGGGGAATGATGGAGCTTTGGTAGGATGTAAAATATGCAAGAAGAGTGCATGCCGTGAGCACAGGTAAGGCATGCTTGTACATGTTAGTTGAGGAGGTGTGATAGTAGTGGGAAGATGGAGGAGGTAGTGTTGGGTTAGTGCTGTGGTTGGCTACTGGAAAGATGTGAGGGGTTTGTGAGTGTAATAAAGGTGGGACCACTGGGGCGGGAGGAAATAGGGGGCAGGGTGGGGAGCGAAGCGAGTAGAGACCCTGTTAGTTGCTCTTATGAGGGGGCTGGAAACAATCAGGTAACAGAGTTGACTGATAAATGAACATATGATAGTGACAAGGGTGGTTGTAGTTGTACAAATGGTGCCTGCCACAGGTAATATTTATTAACTTTGGGATTGTCTTAAGGTAATAAACAGGGAAGGGGGAGGGGAGAACAAGGGTGTGAGAGCAGGCAGTTCTTTGTACTGCTGCTAATGAGCCAAAGCAAAGACAAGTTTGTGTTTAAGAAACAATCACAATTGACCAAGGACTGCTGTGAAACTGTAAGTAATTTCCTAACCATTATTCAGGTGGAAAAACAGGATAACCTTGTATCAGTAGGCTACTGTGGTCTCAGTGTAAATTAACAAACACACAGTATTGATCAGTTATGGATACTATTTGCTAATAGAAGGGAATAAGGAGAAAGTGGAAGATGAATGAGTGTGTGTGTGTGTGTGGGGGGGGGGGGGGGCTGCTTACAAGCCAAAGCAGAGTGCTCTCCAGGAGAAAATGAATATTGGCTCAAACAGGTAGACACATACTCAAAGTTAACTTTAGCTGTTTGCAGACAGTTCAGACCTGGACTGTGCTTTTCTTATAAGAATGATAAAGGTGGTACCACAGTTGAATACTTAAGAGTGGTGTTAGGTTCAAAGTTAACTTTAGCTGTTTGCAGACAGTTCAGACCCGGACTATGCTTTTCTTATAAGAATGATAAAGGTGGTACCGCAGTTGAATACTTAAGAGTGGTGTTAGGTTCAAAGTTAACTTTAGCTGTTTGCAGACAGTTCAGACCCAGACTGCGCTTTTCTTATAAGAATAATAAAGGTGGTACCGCAGTTGAATACTTAGGTTAGAGAGACAATGAGCTCCTTCATGGGGCCTGTAGCAGAGTTACAGCCTGTAGAGGTTACTAGAAATCTTTCAGAAATTTTACGAAAATTTGTATAAAGTACAGAAGTGGGAAAATCAAGAAAAAGCAAATGGAAATACTGATGGAAGACTTAAATATGCCAAGGTTAGAGGTAGATAAGACTCAAAAACTAACAGTTAAGATAGGAGGAGATGAGATAAAAATGGTGATGTATAACCAAGCTGCAGGAAACTTACCATGAATAGATGGTATTCCAGTGAAAGTTTGTAAACTAAGAGGGAAGAAAGTTATAAAGATCTGGAAAGTTTTGTTTAACAGTATTTTAAATGGAGGGGAGGCACCCACATCCTGGGAAAAAAGTTGTGGTGGCTGTAATACCCAAAGACAGTAAAGAATTAACTGATCCAGTTTCACATAGGCCCATTTCAATTTTAAATCATGACTGCAAAGTGTTTATGTTTAAAATGGCTAAAGGAATGGCAAAGGTGATGTCAAAATTGACATATATGGACCAATGTGGTTTTGAGGATGGAACACAAATATCTGACAATACTAAGAGAACAATGATAATCCAGAGGAAAGTAGAATGTAAGAAAATACCACTGTTATTGGTGGTCTTGAAGCAGAGAAAGCATTCACCAGAGTAAGCTGGGATTTTATGAGCATTTGCATTTCCTGATACAATAATAAAGTTAGTATAAATATATGACGGATCAAAGGCAAAAATCAAGGTGAGAGGGTTCCTCTCTGATAAGCTGTGTCTGACTATAGGTACCAGGCAGGAGAGTCCTCTTTCCCCTTTGATATTTATGTTATGCTTATATGTTATATTTAGAACCACTGAAAAGAAAAAAGGGACTCAGAAAATCAAGGATATAATTGGTATGGTATTCAAGAAAAGTTGGCTTTATTTGCAGTTGATATTGTTTTGTACTTGATGGAACCAGAAATGCACATCTTAGTGTTGTGGAATATTCTGAGACGGTTCTGTTTTTTTTTTGTATATAAAATTAATGAAAATGAAACAAAGGCTATAGCTTTAAACTCTGTATGGACATTTGAAATGGTTGTGCAATACCCATATTTATGGAGACATGATAAAATGAAGTACTTAGGAGTATGGCTTAAAAAGGATTCAGTTATGACAGCTAAGGATATGTGGAAAGAGACCAAACAAAATAAAACAGAAAAACTGAAAAACTGGAAGCTCATGCGTATGGATATGGATATTGCAAGATAAAAGCAGTAAAAATGTTTTAGTCTGTTTAGTTTTATACACAGGTCAGGCATATCTTTATCAACCAGACTAAAAATTGTGGATGGTAATTAATAAAGGAAGAGGACAGGAGTCAAGTGGAATAAGCTGATCCTCCCAATAGAACAAAGTGGTTTAGAATTACCTGGTCTGAAGGGATATTTTACAGCTACACAGTTAAGGCTCTTATAAACAACACAAGCAGAGAGCTACAATTCAAAGTGGAAAGGGATAATGATGATGATGATGATGACGCAGGAGGCTAAGTCAAGAAATAAGGAAAGAATGGGATTTTGGTCACAGATCCTTAAGGAGAATAACAGTCATACTGAATATTATATTCGTAAAGTAGCAGAAAGTATACTAAGAACTAAGCAAACACAGGAATGGAGAAAGGAGATTCTGCCAATATGGATGACTGTAATTAGGGGTACACAGAATAGATAAGAATTTACTGGAGGAAGATGGCGAAGCAACCAAGGTACTGGGAGCAAATAATTAGAGAAGTAAAGATAATAGAATTGGAAGAGGCCAAGACATTTGAATTGCAGGGTAGTGACTGCCTTCCCTTTCAGGGATTGATATTAGAGTATAGACAAAGAGAAAACAACAGGAGAATCCTAAATGAAAGACCTGCACTCATTGAGTTTTTAACTAAATCTAGAACAGAAGTTGCTGTTTAAAAAGGGATAAATTAGCAGTGTGTATAAACTATTGCACAATAACTATGGGAATCAATCAGAAGAGGTCAGAAAAGATCAGATAAAGAGACTAGATACGCAATTCACAAAGAAACAATGGGAAGACATATGTATGACTCCCAGATATGCAACAAAATCTGGAAGATTTAGGATTTTTATCTGGAAGTGTTTACATAGATATTTTCATACCCCAAACAGACTTCAAAAAATTTTTCCTCAGGTAGATGGCAAATGTTGGAGGTATGATGGGGAAGAAAGAGGTAACTGGGAACATATCTTTGGGAATGTAATGAGCTGGGAGACTTTAAAAATTCCATATAGAGTACTCTGTCATGAATATTGGGTAGCCAAATGAGTGTATCTAAGGAAATCATTTATGAACTGGGATACAGGATCTGAATTGCTTAGACATAAGGCCTTGTTAAGTTTAATTTTGGTGGATATCAAAAAAGCAATTACTAAAAAAATGGAAATCAAAATCTAAACCAACTATATTTGAAGTGTAACAGAGATAAAAGAGAAGGAAATGGGAGCTTTATAAAAGGATAGGAGTAAATTCCATAAAAAAATGGAAATTGTGGGAGCAATACATGCAGAAAATGTTTGTAGGAGGAATGAGGTTTAAGAGAAAGCAGGAACTGAATAATTCATTTAATGCTGCTTAGCTTATATGATATATAACAATGTATGTTAATTATAATGTTTGTAAATGTGAACTTGTTAATATGGTTTGATTACTTTTATATAAATGTGAGTTTGCTTATATCACTAGTGATGATTCAGTAAAGGTGTTAAAAAGGTGGTACCTGAGTTGTCAGATCGTAAAGATATCGTGGAGATGGATGGCTTGGCTTAAAGCAAATTCAGATGCCACTTTAGACATAAAGGAAGAATTAGTTCTCAAAAAACCCTGTCCCTATGGAAAATTAGATAGGGTTGACTAAATATAAGAGCTTGCAACTCAGATACCCTTCTTGCAGAGGTCAGCCAGATTAGCTGGTTCGTATGGAGCAAGTGTTAGCTTCTCTCATACACAGTTATGATCCCAAGGAGGGAACAATGGTTTACTTGGAGGCCTCTTATGCAAAACCCCTTTCAAGAACATTTTGACATGAGACTCTATGGAAAGATGAAGTTCTATGGGCAGACATGCTGAAATGGCAAATAAATGAACCTTGATAGAGAACTAAGAAAGGCTATATGATAGTAACTCACACAAATATTGTGAGACCAGAGAGCAATTAGCAATAAATGGGTGCTGGTTATGTTGTTAGCACCAACTATTTTTTTTCATTTGCTGATATATGATTTTCAAATTGCAGGCTTTCTTTCCTCCATTAATACCTGAAGCACGTCCTCAATAAATAGGTGCCTAAAAGGAATTAAGAACCTATCATCCAGGCAGTCAATTGAAAATGATTGATGTTGGAGTGTATCAAAAACCCATGTACTTGTGCAAGTAGATCCAGTCTTTGAGGAACCTTGTCATAATTGCCCCTGACCATTTCTGAAAGAATGGAAAGCCACATAGTTGCCTAGGGAGTCACCACAGTGATCTTGGGGGATTTCTTCTGAATCTTCAGAGGTACCCTGGATATTAGTGAAAATGGTGGAAAAGCATATAGAAACATTCATATCCAAGGAAAGGAAAAGGCATTGGTCTTCCTGGCCTTCTTGCATAGGGTCCTGGAACAGAATCTTACCACTTGATTATTCAAAGAGGAGAAAACAAGGTCTACTTCAGGAACTACCCACAGATGGATAAAATCTTGGAAGACCACCTGATCTAATTTCCATTCATGAGGGGCTCCCTGGTCCTGTTCAGCTTGTCTGCCACACAGTTTTGCTCTAACAAAACACAAAATACCTGTAGAGTGAGAATGTGCTTTGAAGCCATATCCCAAGCTAATATGGCTAGTCTGCATAAGGGGTATGATCTGGTTTTACCATGCTTGTTGATGCACTACATGGGTGTGGTATTGTCTGAAATCACTTGAAGAGGTCTTGGGGACCAAAGATGGTTCAGAGAGTTAAGTGCCCTGATCAGGGCAAGCATCTCCTAGATATTTACTTGCTTGCATCTGTTCTTGGTGTCCTACACCCTTTGCACTTTTATCCCTCCTGAGACTGTTCTCAAAGCAAAGTCTGAAGCATCTGTGGCAACTGCTTTGGAGCAGGGAGGGAAAAGGGGAGACCTTGATTCAAGGATATCTGTTGTCTCCATCAATATATTTCTTTTCTTACAAACTGCAACACTGGGATTTGAAAGGATAATGGGTATTGATGCTGGGACCCCAGAGATTTCAGATACCACTGTATCCTTCTCATGTGAAGTCTTGTCATATCATGAGAATCATAGATGCCATGATACCCAAAATCCTGAGGTATTCCCTCATAGTGACCAAAGTCTCATTGGAAAACCTTATAATTAGATCTAAATAAAGATCTATTTTTTCCTGTGGAAGAAAAGCTCTTTGAACTGAGGTGTCTAGTTGACACTCGAGGAACAAAATCCTTTGTGAGGGAGTCAAGAAAGACTTTTGAATGTTTCTTGGAATCCCAACTTGTGTAAGAGATCTCTCACCCATAAAAGAGATTCCTAACACTTTGAAAAAGACTCTGCAAAGATAAACAAGTCATATAAACATGGGAAGAAAGTGTATATCCTGTAGCCTGCAATAAGTTGTAACTGTGAACACTCTTGGTGCATTAGATAGTCCAAAGGGAAAGCCAGAGAACTGATAATGTAAGAAACATCTGAAGTTTGGATGAATAGGGATGTGAAGAAGAAAGGTAGAAACAAACAGAATGATCTGGGGAAGAGGAATGAACACCCCTTGGAAAGGAGGAATTTCCTCCCACTGGAATCTGTAACTTTGATGAATGATTTACAGAACCTATTTGTCTGACACAATCTGTTGCCAAAGAGAAAAATGGAGTTTCAGACCTTCTGGAAAAAAGGGGCTAGGGTGGGATGGAGTAACAAGGTCACTTGAATAATCATTCAGACCCAATATACTGTCTTTGATTTTGGAAGGTTCGAGACTTCCCTTTGGATCCTCCTTGCAATTTCTTTTTAAACATCTGTTTTTGCCAAAAGTGAATGTAGAGATAGAAAATCCCTTTGAAAATTTGTGAAAGGGAGGTTGAAAATTATAGATATTCTCTGGATCAGCTTGCCCCTTTCATCACAATTTTCATCACCCTCTGCAACAGAGGGGAAAACACGAAATCTCTATCCAAGGGTGAATTTAAAATCTCATTTTTATCATCAACAGGGTGCTTCTGAGAATGCAGCCATACAGTACGCCTTAAAACAGTGCAGAGGCCTTAGACCTGGAAGCAGGATTGACAGGTTTCTGTACACACACTGAAAACAATGAGAAATGATGTGTGCAATAGAAGAAACTAAGTTATTTAAAGCATATTTTTCCTCACAAGAAGAAAATGCAGATAAAACATTCCTCTAACACACAAACCTGACAATTCAAAATTTTGAAAATCAAAGTTGGAGAAGTATGCACTTTTTCCCCATACCTATCAATTTCCCCATCCTTACCAGAAAGAGTAGGATTGTAATTAGCTAAGTGCTTAGCAGCAGTGGGATCAACAAATGCTGTAGCTGCTGGGTTAGGTTTGGAAATAGTGTACAAAATTTAAAAGATTATGAAACTTTATACATCCTAGCAGCCTTTTTGGGGGCCGCTGTGTGGCTATCAGGAAAATTGCAGGCAATAACATATGTATCCTCTAAAGCTGACAGAATAGGAGGGATGGGTGTGGATTCTGGAAAATCCATCTGTAACTACTCATAGTATTTTCTGAGCAACTGAGAAACCTCAGTGGTCTTCCACTGAATATACTGGCACATTCTAGCAATAGTCTCAGAGAAACAGAAACCCCCATAGGCAGAATCAGACACTGAACTCTCCACTGAGTCTGAATCAGAAATCTGAGGGGAAAAATGTATACATGCCTGCTTCTTCATGTTCAGATTCAGAATCTTAAATCTCTTCAGGAAGAAAAGGAATGGCTTTTTCTTTTACCAGAAACTACTTTACAAGATGAAGCAATAGCCTGAATTAAACCCTGAGCAAGACCCAGTAAACTACTCCTATCCAAAGGAATTTGAAGAGGAACAGATACATGCTTGTGTTTTGGTTTCTTTTTGACAGCAAAAATTGGGACAACTATGTTACTAATGTCAACAGCTGCTTCCCCAGGGATGGACACAACATTCTGTTTGACACAACAGGGAAA
This sequence comes from Protopterus annectens, assembly GCF_019279795.1. Taxonomy (NCBI): domain Eukaryota; kingdom Metazoa; phylum Chordata; order Ceratodontiformes; family Protopteridae; genus Protopterus; species Protopterus annectens. Next base: position 378,411,923 of record NC_056747.1, on the reverse strand, counting down.
GCTTCCCCGTTCCCTTTCCCAGGATTGACAACAGTGGCACAGAGGAGATTCAAATAGCCACAGAAGACACAGCTAACTCACCAGAAGGATCCAGTATAAAAGATGAGTGGTCTGAGGTACAACAAATGGCCACAGCAGAGTCACCCACTTGTGGGTGAGACAAATTGCTAGCCTGCTGTGGTGGCAAAAGGTATTTAACTTTTTCTTTTTGTGGTTGGAAGAAGGGACGACCATGGGACATCTAGTCTATTCCATGGGCAAGCCAAAAATGTGCCTCTTTCCTGTGGAAGAGGAGAAACAATTGCCTGCAAAACCACCAGTTTGCATAAGTTACTTTGACAGAAAATTACAGTAAAAATAATTTACAGCACTATGTCAGCCCCAACACAGAAAAAATAAACTAATATCTCAAAGAAAATACATTTTCAGTTAGTTTACACTTCTTTTAAACTGACAGAAAAAAAAGTGCTCCATTTAAAAATAAGTTGCAGTCTGAAGACAGTCCATTAAAATACAATACTCCTAGCTTTAAAGTAACTTTCCTGAAGAGTAAACTAATAAAGCATGAATAAAATTAAGAAATAGAAGTTTTTTCCTCAAAGGGAACTTATCTTCCCAGCAAAGGAAAACACAACCGACTGTCGATCCTCAAAAGCCTCAGAGGAGCGTACTATTTGGTGGGAGTAAAGCTCTGAAGATCTTTGCAAACAAACTTGTCTTTTAGTCAGCTCATTTGAGCTGCTTGACAGTTTGGGTGCATGGAAGGTGCTTTTAAGCTTTAGAAGCTGGCCATATCATTGGCAGGATACAAGTCATATAGCTGAGACTACAGCAGCAGTGATCAATATAATAAACATTTAACTATTTCAAGGTTAAGGGTAAATGAGGCTCATTAACAACCAAGATAGAAAGAAATGAAGGAATTAAATAAAAATGGTGGTGTATAACTAATCAACAGGGAACCTTCCAGGAACAGATGGTATTCCTATGGAAGTTAGGAGTGAAGAAAGTGACAGAGATCAGGTAGGTGCTGTTTAGAAATAGTTTAAGAGGAGGGACAGCAGTAGCATCTTGGAAGAAAGCTGTGGTGGCTACACTACGCAAAAAGGATAAAGACCCTTTAGACCCAGCTTCATATAGACTAACTTCAATTGAAACCATGATGATCAAGTGTTTATGTCTATTTTTGCTAACAGAATGGCAAAGGTGTTGTCAAACTTGATAGACATGAATCAGTGTGGTTTTGTGGAGAGTAGGCAAACATCTGACAGCATTAGCTAGCAGTTATGATCCAGAGGTTAGGAAAACACTGTAGCTGTTAGTGGGTCTTGATGCAGTGAAGGCATTCAACAGACTCGTGGGATTTCATGAGTGTGGGTATTTGCATGGCTGATAGAATAGGAGGATAAATGATGGGTAAGAGGGAAGAATTAACTTTAGAAGGTTCCTGTCTGACAAGCTGTGTTTCAACAGTGGAGATATGCAGGGGAGCCCTCTTTCCCCTTTGTTACTTGCTTTACACTTAGAGCCAGTGCCAAAGAAAATGACAGAATAACAATGGGAAGGGTATAATGTATGCCAGCAAGGAAAGGTTAGATTTATTTACAGATGATAGTATTTTGTACTTGATATATCCAGAAGATTGCATTTTAGTGTTGTGAAAAATTCTGAGAGAATTTCAAGCCTTTTCCTGGATATAAAATAAAAGACTAGAAAAGAAAGTGTATAGCACTATATGATACATCCAAACAATAACTAGTTCAGCAATACCCATACCGTTGCGGGCATAATGAAACATTTAGGTCTATGGGTTAAAACTGAGTTCTGTTATGGCAGCTAAGGATATGTGGGAAGAGACTAAACAAAATGCAATACAAAAATTGAGACATTGGAAACTGTTGTTTATGGATATGGATAGTAAGATACAAATATTTATCAACCAGAGGGGAACTTGGGGACCACAATTAAAAAAACAGATGGAATTTATTTGGAAGGGGAGGAGAGCAAGAGTTAAGTGGGTTAAGTTGTTTCACCCCATAAACAAAGTGGTTTAGAATTATCTGATTTGAAGGAATACTTTACAGAGATTCACAGATAAGGTTAATATACATAACACAAGCAGGTTACAAATCAAAGTGAAAAGGCATGATGATGAAATGGGGAGAGTTCAAGAAATAAGGAGAGAGTAAGATTTTGGATGCTGCCCCTAATGAGAATAACCACCATACAGAATATTACCTTTATAAAGTAGCAGAAAGTGTTCTAAGAACTAAGCCAACATGGGGATGGAGAAAGGATACATTACTAATAAGGATGACTGCAAACAGGATCATAGAAAAATAGGCAAAAGGGTTTTGGAATTTGTTAAAGAAAATTAGCAAAGGACCTGAAGTACTGGAAGCAAATATCTACCGAGGGAATGGTAACAGTGTGGGATGATGCCAAGTAGAAGTCTGAGATGTGGGTTAGAGACTGCTATTTCTAACAGGGATTAATAGCAGAGGATAGGGAAAGGAAAAGGAATAGCAGAGTTCTAAGTGAAAGTTCTACTTGAGTTTTTAGTTAAGTCTAAAACAGAAGCTGCTGTTAAAAAAATGGATATTTAGAAGGACATATAAAACATTGCATGATAACTATAAGAATCAATAAGAAGTTGTTAGAAAACATTGGGAAGAGAGAAGGGAAATGTAATATATGAATGGACAGTGGTAGAACATTTGCATGGGTCCCAAGTATACAACAAAGCCCAGAAGATTTAAGATGTTTGCATAGGAATTATTTTTCTTTAGGTAGATAGCAATTGCAGGATTTGTGTAGGTGGACTGGACACTCTAAATTGGCTGTAGGTGTGAGTGTGTGTGCAAGTGAGTGGTATGGATGAACTATCATGGCAGGGTTGGGGTTGGCCACCCAATGGTGTAAACCTTGGCTCGAGATGATTGTCTCTATTGAAGTGACACCCCGATTTCATGTACAAAATGGGAAAAAGCAGCTGAGGATGGATAGATGGATGGATGGTGGGAAATAGACAGGCAACTGGGAATTTTTTTTTTAGGAATGTAATGGGTTGCCAGATTTAAAAAATTCCCTACAGAGTACTTTCTCAGAAACACTGGGGACTAAATTACTGCAACTATGGAATGATTCTGTGTGACCCTAGAGTTGGTGTAGATATATATATATATATATATATATATATATATATATATATATATATATGTATATATATAATTTATGGGAATGTGGAGGGTGAAAAAAAAACTTTCCACAAGATGTTCAATGAAGGAAGTTTCTGCAAACAAACATTTTTTCAGTGTTTTTGTTTGACGAAATTGCCTTTGGTGAGTCAACATGAATAAAGAACAGATTATAGTAGTTTGGGCATGTGTAGAAAAGCAGAAGACAATCTGGTGAAGAAGGTTTGGGACAGACAGGAAGGAAGGTATGAGGAAATGAGGGTTTCCATCACAGATTCATAGATTAGTACTAGGCTAACTGCCCTTGCAAGACATTTTAAGCCTAGCCAATTATCCCTTGTGAGACTCAAACCCTGCACCTTATGTTTGTAAGGCAAACACCTTAACCATTAGGCTATCCTCCCAACCCCATTGTGAGAGAGAAGATCTGCAACAGTCAGGCATGAGTGTCGATGAAGTAAGGCCTTGCTAACTTTAATGCTAATGGCTGTCAAAAAAACAATTATTATATAATAAAAATAAGCTAAACATAATTTAAGTATTGAATATTGTAAATATGATGAAATAATTGAAGATGCAATCTTTAGAAAAAGAAGGAGAAAATTACATAGAAGTAAATGAAATTTATGGCAAAATACATACAGAGTAATGCTTGTGAAGAGTAGTGAAATTTAAGGAAAAGCAGGAGTTTGCTAATGTGAAAAAGTAATTAATAGTTGCTAAAATCATCATCAATCCCATTTTCTGCATGGGTTGGGGATGGTGTGTTAACTAGCGCTATCTCTCTCAATTCAATGCTATACTCCTTACTTCTTCAACTCTCATGCCTGACTGTTGCAGATCTTCTCTCACACAATCCATCCACCTCTTTGATGGACACCCTCATTTCCTCATACTTTCCTTCCTGTCTCTCCCAAACCTTCTTCACCAGATTGTCTTCTGCTTTTCTACACATGTGCCCAAACTACTGTAATCTGTTCTCTTTGATCTTTCTGCAATTGGAGCTACTTTGGTTTCTGCTCTTATATCCTCATGTCTTTGTCTGTCCCACAATGTGCATCCTCCCACCCTTCTTAAGCACTTCATTTCCATCACCTCTAGCTTCCTGACTTGTTCTGCCTTTACTGCCCAGGTTTTTGTACCATACATTAGAACTAGTCGCACCACTGTTTTGTACACCTTACTTTTCAGTTTCTAGCCATTCTTCTATGCTACATTACAGCTGACACTCTATGCCAGTTGGCTGCAGCCCTTCTGATTCTAGCTTTAACCTCTTCATTCAGACTTCCCTTCCCCTCAGCCACCCCTCCCAGACACTTGTAGCTATTAACCTGTTCCATTATCTTCCTGCTATCTCAATTCTTAGCTTCTTCTGATTTCCCCAATTTGCTACCATTACCACTGTCTTATTTGTACTTGGTTTCATCCCATATGCCTTCAGTTTTTCATTCCATTCCCCTATCCTTGCTGAAGTTCTAGCTCAGAGTCTGCCTGTAATGCCACATTGTCTGCATACAGCAACTTTGTTGATCTGTCTCCTCTGACCTGTTTGCTAATGTAGTCCATCACCAGTATGAACAGCAGTGGGCTCAGAACTGAACCCTGATCTACAACCACTCCCACAGGGAACCCCTCCGTGAGATCGAACACTGTTCCTAATTGAGTTGTTAAAAAAAGAAGTTATGTTCTTACCATAATGTTCCATCTGTGTTGTCTATTTTCATTCTTCATTAATCTGTGTTCTTGGTTCTGACCCTCGGAAGAGACTCAGCCATTTCACTAGCTTGTGATTTGAAGCTCAAGCTTCTCCTCCCTACCCATAATGCCTCTTTCCCCCAGATTACCTCAGATCGAGTTTGCTGCAACTACTTATCTACTGTCCACAAAAACAATTATCTATCATAGAGAAAGGGATAGAGCAATAGCAGCTCAAACAGGAACTGTGGTTTCTATGAACATATCCATCAGGTAACTCAAAAATCTTGGACTGGGGAAGGTTAATAAAGAATAAAAACAGACAGCAAAGATGGAACGTTATGGTAACAACATAACTTCTTTATCTGATGTCATTTTCATTCATTCATTAACCCGTGGGACAGAGTTCCCAACTACAGAAATGCAGGGTGGCCCTCATGGAAGGATATTCCAGAGCACACCTGAGCCAAAGGCACTCCTATTCCTGGAAATGATGTCCAAATTATAATGAGTAATGAACGTATGAAGATTCGACCAAGTAGCAACTGCACAGATGTCATCAATAGATACTCTTGACCAAAAGGCTTGGAAGTAGTCATAGACCTTGTAGAGTGAACTTTAATCTGACCAGACGAAGGGATGTTCTTCAAAGAATAAACAAATGAAATGCAGTCTTTTAACCATCTAGCCAAAGAGGTCTTGGTAATTGCTTTACCTCTTTTAATGTCTGAAAAAGATATGAAGAATTGTTCAGATGTCCTGAAATTCTTTGTTCTGTCAAGGTAAAAATATAGTTGTTTATGAACATCAAGTAAATGAAGAGTGTATTCACCCTTATTTTGAAAGTTAGGAAAGAAAACAGGGAGGTTAATAGAGTGGTTGATATTGGCTTCTGTAGCAACTTTAGGCAAGAAAGAAGGATTGGTGTGTGATGTTGCTCTGTCTTTGTGAAATATTAAATAAGGAAACTTGGAAGAAAGGACCTGTAACTCGGACATTCTTCTTGCCTAAGTAATAGCTACCAGGAAAAGTGTCTTCTATGAAAGAAACTCTAAATCTACTGTGCCTGCCAGTTTGAAAGGGGATCAAATCAGCACATGCAACATAATGGACAAAAGCCAAGGGGGAGTTGGATCTTTAATTGGAGGATGAAGTAGAAAGGTGCCCCTAAGAAAGGCTTTACATAGTTTAGATGAAGGTAACAATGTAAATTCCTCTCCCAAATGAAAATTGGAAATTGCAGTTAATTGAACATTGATGGTGGAATAGATAGCTCCATCATTAAGAATGGAAGCCAAAAATCCAACACCGCAGAGACAGGGGCTGTAAAAGGGTCTATTTGTTTCTGTTGGGCCCATATGGAACATCTTTTCTACTTACTCTTATAAGTCTTCCTGATGGAGGGTTTATGGGTAGAAATCAAGATCTTCTGGACAGGTGATGAAAGCCTGGGATGTGTGGCCATCACTGGAATTGGAAAAAACATGCCGTTAGTTTCAGGCATTTAAGGTCCAGATGAGGGTGCCCCAAGGGGGGAGACAGAAGATGTGGAGCTGGATCTAGTGTAGTCAGAGAGCAAATCAGATGAGACCAAATATAGATGAACCAGACCTGTCAAGCCAAAAGAGAGCAATGAGGATTCCCTTCCTCTTCAACCTGAATACCTTCTGCAAGAACTTGGGAATTGGGGGCAATGGGGGAAAAGCATAGAGTAGTCCAGGAGGCCAAGCATGAACTAGAATATCCCTTGGTGACTGTCCCTGAGGAGGGATCAAGGCAAAGTTCCTGCTGCATTTGCTGTTGACAGGGGAGGCAAAAAGGTCGCAGCAGGGTTGACCCCATTTTTGGAAGATCATGTTTGCTGTGGACTGATTCAGAGACCACTCGTGAGGCATCAGAAGACCTCAGCTGAGCCTGTCCACTAGGATGCTGGACTCTCCCACAACGTGTTGCCACTAGAAAGAGGTTGGTAGAGATTGCCCATTGCCACACTCTCATAATTTCTTGACACAGAGAATAAGACCTGGTTCCTCCCTGTTTGTTGATTTACCAGACCACTGACATATTGTCTATCTGTACTGCAATTGTTCCTAGAGGAAGAAAGCTGTGTAGCTCTTGCAACACTAAATGAACTGCTCTCATCTCTAAGAAACTGATATGCAAGTTGGTCTCCTGGGGTGTCCACGTGCCTTGAACTGTCTGACCCAGATAATGCCCCTCACCCTGTCTGGGAGGTATCCACGGTCAATGTGGCATTTGGAAAAGGAAGAACAAAGGGGCATCCTTGAGTAATGTCTGCAGAATGAAGCCACCATAGCAGAAATTCTTTGCATATTCAGGAAAGTCTGATGGAAAGGCATACAGGAGTTCTGTGTAAATACCATTGAACCACTATCATCCATTGTAAGATTCTCATGTGAAGGCATGCTGTGGGCAAAAGGGGTATCGTGGCCACCATAGAACAAATACCTCTGAGAATTCAAAACCCAGTAAAACCAAGAAAGTTGTAGAAGCAAGGAAATACTCTGGTAGATCCACTAAAACACTTTACTGAGCGCTTTCGTCGGCATTCGCCTCACGACTTCTTCAGAATACAAAGTCCCACAAATAAGTTGCAACTGCATACAAAGCTCTTCCAGGTGAAGTAAATACAGTTTAAATGCTGAGTACAAGTGAAAAGCTGTTTACGTCAGTAATATTAGGGACCTGCACACCACTGACATGAAGCCACAGACTAGTAGGAAGAGGAAAAACCTTTACTGTATCTCATTCACTCCAGTGCAACTATTTTGAGTATGTACCTTTTAACTCCTAGTGGATGTGGCCTGAGCCTTTAAAAATTAAATTATCACCTTACAATTCTAACAAATACTCATTGACAGAGGTCAAATATCAATACAATTGTGTTTGCCATCATGTATGCTTCAAGATAAAATATTTTTAAACCTTGTATGTAGCATGGTTTTGGAATTATTAATGCAAATATGCATAAGTAATATTTGACGCCTAGAGGAGCAGTAGGAGTTAACTGCAGATGCACCTGGAGGCATCACTCGGATGTAATGAGGTATTTACTTCACCTGGAAGAGCTTTGTATGCAGTTGCAACTTATTTGTGGGACTTTGATTGTATTCTGAATATGTTGTGAGGTGAATGCCAATGAAAGTGCTCAATAAAGTGTTTAGTGGATCTACCAGAGTGTTTCCTTGCTTCTACAACTTTCATAGCTCTGAGAATCAAACTCGCTGGAGGATTTGGCATGGCCAGAATTTGTTTGACATGAAAGCGTAGCCTTGGCACTTAATCCACTGTGAGATAAGCCCGAGAAACTGTTGTGTCTAGGCATGCCCCTATGAAATCTATCATCTGAACCAGTTTCAACTAGGATTTCTTCAAGTTGAGAGTTATGCCAAGATGTGGAGCCAGCTGCAAAAGATAATCTCTGACCTGAGTCAGATGATGCCTGGTTGGAGCAGACAAGAGTCAGTCTTAATGACAGGAGAAAATCTGGAATCCCTGTTGCCTGGTATGAGTTGCAGCCATCATCAAACATTTGGTGAACACCCTGAGGGCTGTGATAAGACCAAATGGGAGTGATCTGAAGTGAAAATGACTGACTCTCAGCCTGAAGTGAAGGTACCTATAATAGTGGTAATAATAAGCGGTGTAGCTATAATATTTAAACAGCATCTAAACATCCAGATCTTAAAATCATCAGCTCCACAAATAGGCAATGAAGAAATAATATATACCAACCTCAAAATAAACCAAAACAAAACCATCAACATAATTGGATGCTACTTCCCCCTGGCCAAAACATCCCTCCACTAGAAAACCTCATCAGCTGGTCTACCCACCATCTCCCCCAAGAAACTATCATTTTAGGTGATTTCAATATTGACTGGCAATCCTGTTCTGGCAACCATCCAACCCATCATGTAAACCTTCATGGCTTCACCCAACTAGTTCAGTTGCCAACCAGGATAAATAAAAACTCCAGCAAGCACACTACCCTGGACTGGATACTAGTCAGTAAGAGCCCCCAGTCATATATAACAGGCTGCTTATCAGATAGCCTTAGTGATCACTCCCTAACATTCCTACTCAAAAAATACCTATACCAAGCTAAACCTGTCATCTACTGTCAAATACGTAAAAAAATCAACTTTAACCCACTCACATTCATCTCATCCCTCAAAGAATGTAACTGGCATCCTCTAAAGTACCTCAGTTTTGATGACGCAGTTGAATTTTTTAATACTACCTTCCTGAGCATCTTTAATTACCATGCCCCCATAAGACTTTCCAGAACCAAAGCACAACCCACCCCATGGCTACAGAAAACCACTAAGTCAGAAATGAAAAACAGGGATAACGCCTGGGAGCACTGGCGCAAAACCAAAACCCCCTCAACTAGACAGAAATTCCTAGAACTACACAATAGAGTCAAAAAGCTAGTAAAACAGGACAAATTCCAATACTACCAGTCTTCCCTAGACTCCTCCCAACACAGCTCCAAACAATTCTGGTCCTTCATAAACTCCATCCTCCACCCAGGTAAAGTCAGTACCCCTCCTCCTAACATCCCTCACTCCTCAGAAAATATTGCTACCTCATTCAACACACACTTCACACAAACCATACTATCACTAGCTAAACAACACAAACCCCTCCCCTCCAACTAGTAATCTCCCCAGTGCCTTCTCTTTTTCTCCTGTACCTACCTCCAGCATAAAAAAGCTCTTAACTAAACTTAAGCCCACCAAATTAGCAGCAGACAATCTTCCAAGTGAATACCTACAAATCGCAGCTGATGTTCTGGCCTACCCAGTATCCATCTTGATAAACCGATCTCTGTCAGAAAGTTACGTTCCCACACTGTGGAAAGTATCACATATAATTCCCCTCCACAAAGGCGGACCCTTCTCAGAACTAACCAATTACCACCCCATAGCTATTCTCTCTCCACTCTCCAAAATACTAGAGAGATGAATACACTCTCAGGTCTCAGGCTACCTCCTTACTAACAACCTCCTTTCCAATACTCAGCATGGTTTCCGACCAAACCATAGCACCACCACTGCCTTACTCTCCTTTACTAACACTATCCTTCAGCATAAAAACAATGGCCTTCTCTCCTCTGCCACTTTCCTAGACCTATCTAAAGCATTTGACATGGTCCCACACAAACAACTTATCTCTGTCCTCAATAACCTATCCTTCTCTCAGTCAGTCACTAACTGGTTTCAGAGTTACCTGTCTGACCGCCAACAATCCGTTGTATGGCAGAATGACATATCTCCCCAACTACCTGTCTCCATAGGGGTTCCTCAAGGATCCATTCTTGGACCCCTACTTTTCCCTGTTTTCACCAATAATCTAGCCTCTGCCACCAAACATGGCACACTCATACAATATGCAGATGACTCAGCCATCATCTGCTCAGCCCAGTCCCTACCCAAACTGCAAAAAGTCACACAGGAAGCCTTTTCCTCTGTTGAAACTTGGTTATCTGATGCCCAATTAGTACTCAACCCAAACAAAACTAAACTACTCATCTTACAACCCACCAAACATACTCAAAACAACTTTCACTTTAACATCACAGCAAAATACAACACCACTATATACCCAACTGAACACACCAAATTGCTAGGAGTGGAAATAGACAATAAACTAAAATTTGACATTCACATATCCATGACCATAAAAAAAGTCCACAAAAAACTAGGAGCGTTATACAGAAATAAGCAACTTCTCACCAAAGCAGCAAAGATTTCAATAGCAAATTCCCACCTTATCTCCACCCTACTTTATGCCTCTCCAATATATACCAACCTAAGGCAATGCGATCTAAACAAGCTAGAGACCTGTTACAACAAAATCGCCAAATTCACCACAGGGGCATCCTACTGTAGTCACCCCTGTCTCTCACTTGCTGAACTGGGCTGGCTTGAACTCCCTCACCTCCTTCAATGGTATCAACTCTCACTCGCCCATAAACTAGTAAACCATCCACTAAATGTCCCATCCCTCCAGAATTTACTCCAACCCTATCGCACCACCAGACCACTAAGATCCAGCAACAAAAATCATTAAAACCAATAACTCTGCTGGTGAAGCACTATTCTCTTGCACCATAGCCAAATTATGGAACTCCCTCCCATCCACAATTAGCTCCATACCATCATGCACCCACTTCAAAACTTTACTAAAAGTGCACTTAAAAACATGCTGGCTATGCCCTTGCAACTCCCACTCTAAAATCACCCACCCCATCCAACCACTACCTTTCTTTCCTCTCCACTAACTACCTTGATTATAGCAAGCTCAGATGCTCATACACCTAGTACTTATTATACAGCAGGAACTTCTTATTGTAACATTTGTTAATGTCTGTTATGTACTTCACGGATAAAGATTCTAGTTGTCTACTGATGTACTATGTTCTTCATCTGTAAATACATTGTAAGTAATTGCTATGTTATATTGTTAATCGCTATGTAATCCAATGTAACTACTGTCTGTTTATTTTAACTGTAGAGCTTTTCTCCCCGGGCCTCCGCTGAAAATGGACCTACGTCCAGTCGGACACTCCCGGTCAACAAATGTAAATAAATAAATAAATACCTTCTTAAATGCCTGCCCATCTTGATGTGGTAGTATGCATCCTTCAGTCTATTGAGCACATCTAATTATTCATCCTCAGTAGAGGTAGGATGGACTGAACCATGACCATCCTGAACTTCATATTCTTTACAGATTTGTTTAGAGATGTCAGATCCAAAATTAGCCTCAAGTCCTCTGTATTTTTGGGCACCAAAAAAAACTTGAGTAAACATCTGATCCAACTTGATTAGGGGACCTCCTGGATGACTCTTTTTACAGCAATTTTGCAACTTCTATGGCTGCATTCTCCCTCTGATTGGGTGGAACATCAGGGAGGAAAGACTTTTGCCTTGGTGTTTCTAAAAAGGGAATAGAGTATCCTCTGAATATGATCCTTATCACCCATCAGTTGTTTGTGATGACTTCCCAAGCTTTGGAGTGCAAGTAAAAGTGCTTCCCAACTGCCTCCAGAGGAAGACAGTCGGGCAACCATTCTGGAGCACTGGAAGGGTCTGTCCAAGAAGGACTCTCAAGACCCTTGGTTCTGTGGACCTCCTCGCCCATGTGGGCAGTGTCTACCATTTTGGTTATTTCCCCCTCTGCCTTTAGAGGAAAATTCTCCCTGAGAATCCTGAAGAGGACGCTGAGATTTCTTGAACCACATCTTTTTAATCACATGCTGGTTCCTGAAGAGGGACCTTTGTGGAGTAAAAAAACAGATCCTGACAGCAGACAGGGTCTTCCCATCTTTCTCACTGTGGAAGAATGTGTCTTGAACAGTGTGCCTAAACAAGGTTGATCCGTCAAAAAGTGCATTGATGAAGGATGGATTGAAAGGTTACACAAAGTCACACAGCTGCATCCAGGCATGATGCCTTATGGCAATTTCAGAACCAGCCACCCTTGAGGTACTCTTTGCTGCATGGGATATCAGCCTCATGGATGCATTAGACAGGGATTGGAGGGTAGCCATTTTGGAGGAGAAAAACCTTCTGATCTTCTGCAGACATGGACCCTGGAGTGAAGTTACAGAGTTCCTTGACTAGGTCCCTCTATAGTCTCATAAAATGGAAAAGGTAGTTTAATGCTCTCAAGGTGAAAGTGGACAAAGTGTAAACTCTTTTACTAAATCTATCCAAAGCTTCAGACTTCCTGTTAGAGGGATGGACAGAGGAGCTCTCTTGGGTTAGCTCCTTTATGATGGCTGCCACAACAACCATGGCATCTACTGGAATATCCTTAGTCCAGAAGGTTTTGTCCTGGGGAGCACTCAAGATTTTGTCTACATGCTTGGGTATGGACTCTACTGTGCCCAATTTCTTCCATGCCCTAGAAGACACCAACTCAATGAGTGGGTCTGCAGGGGAAGACACCCATGATGTAGCTAGCCTGGACCTGAAAGCCTCCAACAGCACTGTTTCATCTGGGGATGGGTTTTGGGAAAACTATCCACCTCTTTGGTAGAGGATTTCTAAGTTATCTCCAAAGGAGACATCATCTGGTGGAGATCTTAGAGACCCCTCCCCTTCCTTGAAATCAGTATCATTGGTGGCAGATTCCTTAGGGAATCCATGTGCCTCCTCTTGCACAGTCTCTTCCAAGGAACCTCCTCGATGGGATGCTCTGGGGAAGTGTCGGAATATCTCTAGGGGTCCACAGAAAGGACAGTCTAGAGGCTTCTCAGGGGGTGGCTGCCCACATGGTAGAAGAGAGGCCTCAGAGACAGATCCAGTGGGGACAGGGAGAGGTTCTGCTGGGGTAGAACCGAGAGTCTCTCAGAATGGGAGAGAACCCTCTCCACCACTATGAAGGTAGAAGGACTCCAAACGCCTGAGAGCAGTCCTTAAGGGCTGAGGCTACTGGAACGGACATCTCCTGGGGCCCCTGAATTCCTGCTCTGAAGGGGGAGTCAGAGCTGAGCTGTCAAATGCCAAAGCTCTGAGGGTTGATGTCAACCCATCGGAACCAACACTGAGGCTATGACTCCAAGACAAACTCAGAACAGACACAGCACTGCACGTGTTGGGGAAATAGTCTGAGGTGAAGATGTGATAACTATCAGCTCCGAAACCTTAGTTCCCAGGACCAACAACTCCAAACCAAAGGACAGATAGGAGAAGGAGCCATGGGATAGAATGGGGAAAGCCTCATTGATCCAGAGGGGGACAGAACAGGCAAAATCCCCATCTGAGTCTGTGCTTCAAGAAATTGCCTCATCAATTTACCATCTTTATCTGACAGACTCCGAGAAGACCTGATGGAGGATGATGTAGAAGCAGGTCTGGAGGTCCTTTCTGGAGAGGTTTACCTTGAATGTGGCAAGGGTGCTACTCTGCTTGATGTGTAGTAGATGTTTATTCCAGACAGAGAGGTCTCCCAGAGCAGAGATTGCTGAGCCAAAATGCTCTGCCCTGAACTGAGGGCTGAGGTACTGGATGGAGAGGCAACAGTAGGAACTGAAGGAGAAGGCTTCAAAGCCTTCGGTTTCAACAGCTTTGGTGCCTTTTTAACAAGCTCTAATTGAGAAGAGGAAGACCTGTTGGGAGAGCACTTGTTTTCTTGGCCTTTTTATGCTTTCTAGAGGAGGTTTGAGCCCCTGAAGTAGAAGGAATAGGAAGAGGGGAAGAAGCAGGCAGTAACCTCTTGAGGATGAACGTATTATGGCAATCCGCCAAAGCCCGTGGGTGACAAACCAAATAGGCACTATCCAAATGTGCAGGCCCCAAGCAATATTCACCCTCCCTGTGGGCATCAGATAAGGGAATCTTGAGCACACAGGAAGTGCACTACTTGAAACCCAAGGGCTAATCAGCCCCATCTAACTTAGCTTCAGCCATGAAGGAAAGCTTTTTTTTTTTTTTTTTTAAGAAAGAAAGAGAAGAGGAGGCGGGAAAAGATTATGTTGTTCTGGTGGACAGAAACCAAAGTACAACTTAACAAACTACACTGCAAAACTAACTAGATAAGGCAGGGAACAGAAGATAAAAAAGAAGAAAGATATTGGTGATATTTGACTCACTGCGAAAATGCACAAAGTTGGAGGAGCTCAAGAGCACCGAAACCTCACTGCTTGCTCGAACAGTGGCAAATGATCTCTGAGGTAATTTGGGGGAAAGAGGCACTATGGGTAGGGAGAAGGAGCTCGAGCTTCAAATCTCAAGCTAGTGAAATGGCAGAGTCAGTTCTGAGGGTTGAAACTGAGACCCACAGGTTAATGAACGACTGAAAAAGACAACATATATATGCACACACACACACACACATATATATATATATATATATATATATATATATATATATATATATATATATAGTATGAGGTTAATGAAAAATATTTACAATGGTTTGTTTTATTCTCTATAACTGTATGTGTATGAAGTTCAATATCTGTGAAGCAAATGTTTTTGAAAATAAAGGAATTTTGAGGATTTGTGCATGCTAGTGGCGGGGACACACAGTAAGATGAAGAGTTCAAAGTGGAAGATGCAATTATGAAAAGGAAGGAAGGGGTGAGAAAGACAGAGTAGAATGAAAAAAAATGCAAAGATCATTGAAAAGTAAAGAAGGGGAAACAGCTAAAAGTTTCTAAGCAAGAACAAAAACCAGAGAGAGAGAGCAGGAGACTGGGGTACCCTTATCCAGAAAAGAGAGGTAATGGGCAAAATAGAATGAAGGAGTGGTCTTGTAGGAACAGTGCAAGATGAATGGATAAGGGGATCATATGCAGCATAAGGGGGAGGCGCAGTCACAAAGTTTGGGGCTGGCAGAAATGGATGGAAACTTTTATAGCTTGGAGAGGTAGTGGTACTGGGCAGGAACTGAAGGATGTAGTCAGGGAACAGAGAAAAAAAGGTTTAGAAATTAAAAAAAAACTCAAATAAAAAGATTAATAATTCAGGCAAACAAGAAAGGAGAGACTAGATACCAGGGAACCTAGTTGCTCAGCTCAGACTCAATAAGATGTAAGATGAGATTACCAAAGTCACAATTTGGGGGGGGGTGGACATATACTGTGGTGCATATGGGCTCCAGTGACCTCTCATGAGACAGCTAAGGTAGGAAACAGAGTTGGAAACAGCCTTCTCACAAGATTTACCTGCACAATCTGCCAGCATCCTATAGAAATACAGCATTAGGGAGTATAATGCTGAGTTTCAGGAATGGAGAAGGGGATAAAACTAAGAAGTTGTGAAAGGATGGGGCAGAAAGACCAACCATATGCAAAGGACAGACCCCATCCTTGTCCATAAGGGAAAGATGTGCTTAAAGATGGGTTGAAAAGGTACATCTCAATGATTGTATCTTTAAACTAAGACGAGCAAAGGAGTGTCAGAGAAACAAAATAGGGAGACATGTATTGAAGCCATAGAGAGAAAATAAAAAGAAATGCAAAACATAACAGAAGCAGGCAAAGGTGAGTCAGAATGTGGCTGGGTAGATTTACTCTGCAGTGAAGTCTGGGTGGAAATACAGAAAGTCCCCCCCCACACACACACATAAAGGTGGACACTGCTGGTATTGCAGATGTATGGGTTAGTGACAAGACAAAATAAGCCAAAAGAACAGTTGTGTACACTTACCATAAATGTAGATGTTCGAGTGTATTCACTGTTGCAGTTATTACATTTGGGTAATCCTGCTGGCAGGTTGCCCTCAGTCAGCCTGAATTCCAAAGTCCTGGGTCCTGCATCGGCTGCTGTCGCCGCTTCCCTGACGTCAGGTCGTCAGGGGTATAAAAGATGCGGCCAACGCCATTTTCTTTAGTTTTTCTTACCCCAGATGTCAGGTGCCCCCTAAAAGGGTAGCCAAAATGTATGTATATATATATATATATATATATATATATATATATATATATATATATATATATATATATATACATGTATGTATATATATATATATATATATATATATATATATATATATACATATATATATATATATATATAAAAATAATAACATGCACCAATATAAACTTTACTTTCCTCTACAAGCAAATACACCACATAGGTTGTATGAATCAAAGAAAGAAAGATAGGTTCCATCAGAAGAAAGTGGGATGGTGGGTGGGTAACCTGGACTGCAACAGTGAATACACTCGAATATCTACATTTATGGTAAGTGTACACAACTGTACTATGTTCTTTGTGTTTCACTGTTGCAGTCATTACATTTGGGTAGAGTCCCAAAGCTATGGTTGGGAAGCTGGAGCTAAACAGCATTAGGAGCGGCTATGAGGCCCTGCAGAACTGCAGTGGCAAAGCCTGCCCTGGATTTAGAGTAGAGTGACAGATGATAGTGCTTTGTAAAGGTGTGCACTGAACTCCAAGTAGCAGCCTCTAAAATGTCCTTGGTTGGTACTCCCTTGAAAAAGGCTGCTGAAGTGGCTGCAGCTCTGGTTGAATGTGGCCTAATGCCCTTGGGCACTGGCTTGCCATGGTGTAAGTAGCAGAAACAAATGCAGTGGCCTATCCACTTTGAAATAGTCTGCTTTGAGATAGCCTTTCCTTGTGATCCTGCAGCATATGCCACTAGTAATTGCTCTGTCTTTCTGAAAACTTTGGTTCTGTTCAAGTAGAATCTAAGCTGTCTGTGGTCCAAAGAATGCAGAATTCTCTCCCCCTTGTTCTGTGGATTTGGATAAAAAGCTGGCAGATGAATAGTTTGGTTAAGAGCCACATTGGACACTACCTTAGGCATAGATGTTGGGTTTGTCCTCAGAGAGACCCTGTCTGGGAAAAAATGATAAAAGGTTTCACAGCCATGAGTGCCTGTAGCTCTGAAACCTGTTTTGCAGAAGTTATTGCTAGGAGCAGAGCTGTTTTCCAAGATAAAAACTTTATATCATCAGTAGTGGCTGGCTCAAAAGGAGGCAGGGTGAGTTTTTCCAAGACATAGTTGAGGTCCCATACAGGCATTGCTGATCTCCTTGGAGGCCTTAAATTTTTGGCTCCTCCGAGGTACTGCTTTAATAAGGGATGAGAAAAGATTGGTGGCTCTGTATTGTAATGAGCCAAAATGACAGAGGCATGACTTTTAATAGATGAAAAAGATAGGCTTTTGACCAGCATCTCAGTTAAATATTGCAAAATCTGAGGAATATTTGGGCACAGCTGTATCAGTTCCTTGTGCCTGGTTCCAAGCACAGAATCTCTTCCATTTTCCAGCATAAGATTTTATAGTACTAGGCCTTCTGGCTTCCAAAATGACATCCATCATAGCTTTACTGAGAGGTGTGTTTTGTATGACTTCATTATCCACCATGCTGCCAGGTTTAAAGTCCTGAGTTGGCTGTGCAGGATCTGATTGTTTTGCTGGGACAGTAGATGAGGTATTTGAGGTAAGCAACAACCAAACTTGATGCCTCGCAAGGATGGTGTGCACTGTCAGATCATAGTCATGTAAACACCAACGACCAGCAAAATACGATACTCGACACCAGACACCAGAATAGATTCCAAATAGTACTTTTATTATATTAAATATCTCCAGACCGGTTTTGGCTATCCAGCCTTCCTCAGTGGATTAAAAGAAACTCTTTAAAACACAGATTGCTCTCAAATATTTATATTGATCACTGACCAATAGAAACAATGGTATAGCCCAACCTAGTGGATGGAGTATTTCAGTGCACATAATAGTTACATCTTAATCAATAAAAAAACAAACAGTTCTAATATACATATGCAATTCATTATATTGAGATGCCCAAAAACATGAATATATGAATGTTGTCAAATAAAGAACATAAGTAGGATAACCCTTAATTTGAATATGAAAGATACTAGCATATCCTGTTTATCTAAGCTGTGTATATTATTTTCACATTCCAACATATTATGTGTATAAACTAATTCAGTGTATAAAACAAACTACATCTTATATATGTATATATATGAAAAACAATATACATATAGAATAAAGTATTTAAACAATAACTCAGAAGAACCTATTCCACCTACATGAAGCTCCGAAGTCAAATGAACTGACAGTTCATGACATATTTACTTATAACTGTCTGATATATTATATATCTGCCTTAATATGTGCTCCATGATATTGATAACACAGTATACTGAATTAGTTGTGACTGAGATGAATATCATCCTATGTATAATTATAACTGTAGCTTAAATACACAGTATAGAAAATAAGATCTGAGACATAATGTCAATATGCATGTGCGAATAATAGTTATAGGATTCTAAGTAGTCCCCAAACAATTCTAAAAAAAAATAGTAAAATCCATTTTTTATTATTCCATATTTAACTTATGTAGTTTGCTTGGACATATAACCCACAGTCCATGCCAAACGACCTATTGATTACCATATGGGTATAACTAAATCCTGAACACCACTAAAAATTAATAGTCACTGAGGATCAATATATTAATAGTAATTTTACAAATGGTCATTGAGACCCGGAGGAAATAATCCTCCAAGTATGGTAATCCAGTATTTTTCTTTATGATTCAAAATAGTGTGCCAACCTTGTTGGTTGCTTCTATCCCCCATGATTTTATCAATAACCATAAACATGAAATGAGCATTCCCATGTTTGATGGTATGTCTGTATAAAGCATTGGTTTCTTTTTTGTTCCTGGTATCACTCTTATGTTCTGTCATGCGTATCCTAAGTGATCGTGATGTCTGGTCCACATAGAATGCCTTACATTGACACGTCGCTAAGTAAATGATCCATGTACTACTACAATTGGCAAACACCCTCGATTGATACACTCTGTTTGTATTAACACTAGTGAATTCTTTAAATCTACTAACCTGTGAACAAGAGCTACAATGGCCACATGGGAAGGTACCCAGAAGTTTATCTCCAGTTATAGTGGTTTGTTGATATATTGCACCTCCACTTTCTTTATGTTTGTAGTGAGAGAAGAGACCTCCTAGAGTTTTGTCCCGTCTGAATGAGATTTGGCATTTGGGACCCAAAAGTGTTCTCAATTCCTCATGCGCCAAAAGTATATTCCAATTGGAATCTAATACATTTCTTACCAAGTGGTGGTTCCTGCCATATGTGGTCACAAACCTAAGAGTAGAGTCCTCCTTAGTTTTGTTGGTATATTGTAACAAAGTGTTCCTATCCAGAGTGTTACACCATTCACTTGCTCTCTATATATATCCAAATCTCTATATCCCCTATCCCTAAATCTATGAAACGGATCTTGTCTGGCATGTTTAAAATCTTTCTCAGATGAACTAATGCGTTTAATACGCATAAATTGGGATTTTGGTATATTTCGAATGGTGTGGTTCGGATGCATGCTGGATGCATGAAGCAATGTATTATATTGTGGGTATTTCCGATATGTTTTTATACTTAAGGTATGATCTGTATTTCTGTACACTGTGACATACAAAAAATCAATGGTGTCATGGTGAAATGTAACAGTGAACTCAATACCCCATATATTACCATTCAAATACTCAATGAACTCTTGTAAATATGTTTGATCCGCCTGCCACACCATCCAACAGTCATCCAAGTATCATCGCCATATGTCAATTTCCACCATGTATAGATTATGTGAAGTATCAGAAATCATGCATTCTTTAAAATAGGCCATGAATAAATCCACATATATGGGAGCAAAAGATGCTCCCATAGCCATACTTTGTAGTTGCCAAAAACATTCTCCATGAAAATAGAAGACATTTTTATTCAGCACATGTTCCGCCATGCAGACTAATAAGGTATTAAAACCCGGTGGATACAGGTCTGATCTTTCCAGCCAATATTTTAGGGCTTGTAGTCCAGCCCAATGTGGTATGCTGGTGTATAATGATTTCACATCTAATGTACACATTAACCACCCTTGTTCCAATTGTGTATCTCCTATAATTTGTAGGAAATGTGTCGTATCCTGTAATCGGGCTCTGACTGAAGTTAACAATGGTTTAAGGTAATGTGTTAAAAAGGCTGATAAAGGTTCTGTTAATGAACCTATGCCAGATACAATGGGTCTACCTGGGGGTTTAGAAATAGACTTATGTATTTTGGGAAGAAGATAAAGAATTTGTTTCAGCGGATCCTTAACTGTAAGATGTTTAACAATATTTTTGGTAATAATACCCTCTTCTTCAGCTTGATTCAAAAACTTATCTGTTTCTTTCTTAAAAACATAAGTAGGGTCAATAGACATCTGCATATAACATCGAGTGTTTGCAAATTGTCCCTTACCCTCATTAAGGTAGTACCCCATATTCATTACCATGACTGCACCTCCCTTGTCTGCAGGCAGAATAGCAATATTATGATTGTGCCTAAGTTCTTCCAAGGCAACCTTTTCCGATGTCGAGATGTTTTGGTCCAGAATGCATGATTCCCTATGGTGAAAATGTAAATCTCTTAACACTGACTGTTGAAATACAGAGACATGTTTATTCATCGGGGGTTGGAAATCAGATTTGAGAAATTTGAATTCCTGTGATCTTTGAGAAGTATTATCTGAAAAAAACAGTTTGAGATTAAGATTACGACAAAAAGACAGTACATCATTAACAATACTATATTCATCAGGAAAGAAACCAGGGATAAAACTAAGGTTTTTATTAAGTAATGTTTGTTATGCATCAGTGAGTTGTACATCAGATAAATTCAGTACATTGTGATAACTTGGTTCAATTAGTTCAACAAAGTTTGTATCAATCCCTCCATGGAGTTTGATCTTACTCCCATGTCTATGCTTGCGACCTCCCCGTCACCTTTTCCTATATCTAAAGGGTGCATAGCATTTGACTTTTTACTTTTGGGTGATTCGCGATAGTTACAGCTGTCATTATCTGTATAGGAGGACTCCTCTCCTGAAGTACTGACAAAGGATTTGTCAGTAGATTTTAGGATGGATCTGGGTCTCTTCCTGGGCTTAATGCCTGCTGTCCCTCGACCAATGTCATTAAATCTAACAGATCTAAATGTATCAAATGGGCGACCCCTTTGATAATCAGTGCAATCCCTGTTAAATTTGCAAATTTTTCTTTCTTTAGTTTGTTTATCAAAAATAGACAGATCTTTTGAAAGCTTATTTACTGAAGTGGCATATATAGGCTGGGACTCATACTGTTTACATTCCTCACAAGAGGCTTTGACTTCCGCTAAGTTGGTGTCCACCATCCTTTCATAACAAGAGGCAAGAATCTTTACAAACATCATGGATGACTGCTGTAGAGCTAGGTTCCATTCTCTAGTCAGCCTGTCCTCCGACCTACTGACTAGAGGTTGTAACTGCACTCTTAAGCCTCTTGGAGTGATTTGTTAATATATGCCTTAAATAATCGTGCCAAATATTAGCTCTCAAATTTTTTAAGCCTTTGTTGAGTTTACTAAAGGCTGAATCACATCCATTAGCGAGACCCAAGTTGGAGCCATTTTGATTATTGCTTGGTATGCCATTTAATCCAAAAATTCCAATGTCATGCCGATCAGCACATAATCCATGTAAAATCTGCTCCAGGTCCATGGTTTGTATAGTATATCAAAACAGTAATAAACACTTAGCAAAATAATGAATCGTCCAAAAGGTGGTGAATTCCAGTCAATGTCCCAATATCCTAAATTAACAGGGCCCACACTGAAAACAAAGGGGTTTAGCAATATCATAAACCATTGAGGTGTGTATCAATAATGTCAATGCATCGGTCAAAGAACAGCTATCCACTAGTAAAAATTACCATAAAGACCCAGACTATCCATATATAAGGTAATGATAAATGACAGATTTATATTGGTTCCTAAAGTTCTAAAAAATTACCACATATAAGTGAATCCCAAACTGTATAGATCATAGGCATATCACTCCTGAATTCCCATATCAAAAATAATATGGAATATCTATAAAGCTCATATAGGTAATTGGGCTACAAAAAAAACCAAATAGAGCTAATATATTGAATAACCTTTAGGAATTGTGCTGGTATACTAAGTTATAGCACCTGATTATGTCAATGCTTTAGTATATCTGTAGCTCATATACCATATTTAAGCAGAACCTATTCCTGTTTGCAATTATCCAATATGTATAACCGTGCCAACAAACTTGTTACAAGAATTGTGAAACCCTTATTGCATATATATAATGATCTTATATTATTATACTTTAAACATTTGTGGTCTTATACTGTCAAATAGACTATATGTATGTTAATACAAAAATTAAATTTAACAATATGAATCCTTACACATCATAAATATGCTGATTCATGAATAAAAGACTGGTAAAGCATCTGCTTTCCACCAATGTATACAACACAAGGGCCTACTGCTGATGACTTAATATATTGGATATATATATATATATATAGTATATTCCAGATATATTCAAACATGCCAGCCCATTTGCGAAAGTACAAACAATTATGCTAAACAAGTTTTTGTTATATACGATTTGACACTTTTACAAATTGTTTAATCTTATGTCCTTCAGCTGATAATGGCTATCACCATGTATATCCACATACAAATTTTTCTGTAGTTGTAGTCCAACAGAACCCAAGGCCAGTTAATGACGATAGTCCCAAAATCACAATGATTTGTTAGAAAATATAGAATCTGAATTAGTTATAGTCACAGTACCTTGTAAGTCCTTATTCATTGAAAACCATTAAGTGTTAATACTGGGTGCATCCAAACAGATGACATCAATAATTCCGTAAAAAAATTTTTGTAAGTTATTCCCAATTATAGTCGACACCAACCGGTTAAACATATAAGTGTTCAAGGTTAAGAAAAATCCTGTCGCTATCTCCACGTCTTAGATTTCAACCAAAATCTACCAAAAAAAGGTTTCCTTATTCAATAGTCCCATAGGCCTTCCCAAAAATCAAAAGAACTGTTCAAGTTTCAATTAGAAACAAATTCAGTCATTCCCCAAAGTAGTCCAAAGCATATCCACTGTTTCAAAGAAAGAAAAATAACAATTGAGGTTGTAAATCCCCCTATAACGAAAATGTGGTGTCTCTATCGCGTATTTGAGGTAAGGCCCAAGCTGGGCATTGAGACAAGTTCCTTAGTATTGTATACCAGTACTGGCGGGGCCAGTCTGGGGCAATCAGTATCATCTCTGGCTTCTCCTGTCTGACCTTTAGGAGTACCTTGGGGAGGAGAGGCAGTGGTGGAAAGGCATATACTGATAGGTTTTTCCAGCTGAAAGATAGGGCATCCACTTTCCATGCTTGTCTGTGATAAATCCTTGTGCAGAATCTTTTTAGTTGGTAGTTGTGAGGGGAGGCGAATAGATCTATGTCCTGGCATCCCCATTTCTTTGTTATCATGCTGAAGACTTATGGATCCAGCTGCCACTCGGGGGATCCATGAGGTTTCTGCTTAGTTTGTCTGCCAGAGTATTTTTCCTTCCTGGCAGGAATTGTGCCTGCAGATGTACTTGGTAAGTCAATGCTGTGTTCCACAAAGTCATGGCTAGTCTGCAAAGGGGGTAAGAATGTGTGCCCCCCTGCTTGCTTACATACCACATGACTGTGGTGTTGTCTGTATTTATCAGTAGTTGTCCCGGATGAAGTAGGTCCTTGAAGGCTGTCAGGCCATTTTGAACAGCTAGCATCTCTTTTTGATTGATATATAGATGCATTTGGTTTGAGGCCCATGTGCCCTGAATGCATCTTCCTGCCATTCCCCCAGGCATAATCTGATGCATCTGTTGTTAGTGTCTGCCTGGCTGGGGGTAATGTGAATGGCTGTCCCTTGTTTTGGTGACAAGCCTTTGCCCACCATTGAAACTCTTGTTGCAGGCAGGGAATGAGAGTAATCATAGTTTCCAGGCTGTGGCAATGGTGAGTCCAAATACTTTTTAGGTACCATTAAAGTTTCCTCATATGCAGTCTTGCATATGGAATTAGTAGGATGCAGGATGCCATGAAGCCCAAAGCCTGCAGAATTTTTCTTGCAGATAACTGGGCCTTTGTTGCCAACATTTTGAAGTAGGTAGTCAGTTGCCTTTGTCTGGGGTGAGATAAGCCATCTGGGCAGTTGTATTTAAGCTTGCACCCAGGAATATTATCTCTTGAGAGGGTACTAGTTTTGATTTATTTTCGTTGACTGTGTACCCTAGGCATGTTAGAAGTCTTTTCACAAACGCCAGATGTTGTAGAAGAATGTCCTTGTTCTCTGCTTGAATTAGACAGTCATCCAAGTAAGGATATATTTGTATTCCTCTTTGTCTGAAGAATGCAATTACTGATGCCAGGCACTTTGTAAAGACCCTGGGTGCAGTAGATAAGCCAAAGGGCAGTGAAGAGAATTGGTAATGCATTGAGCCAGCCTTGAATCTGAGGTATCTTCTGCATATTTGTCTGATTGGGACATGCAGGTATGCCTCTTTTAGGTCTAAATTCACAAGCCAAGTGTTCTTGCCCAGCATGGGCAGAAGCTGCTGCAAAGTCAACATCTTGAATTTTGGTATATCCAGGAATGTGTTCAGAATAGATAGGTCCAGTACTGGCCTCCAGACCTTGTCCTTTCTGGGTACCAAGAACAGTCTTGAGTAAAATCCTTGTCTCTCGTACTTGTTGAATGGCCCCCATGTCCATGAGGGATGAGACTTGTTTTTGTGCCTCTGCCCATTGATTTTTTGGCAGATCTGGCCAGCCGTTTGCCTCTGGCAGGGTATAGAAATGGAACTTGTAGCCTTGTGACACGATATTTAGAATCCACTTGCCCTGGGTTATGATGTGCCAATTTTGAGATAAAAGTGCTAATCTTCCCCCTAAGGGTGCTGCCAGGAGATAAGTGCTTGGTGCAGGCAAGGGGAAGTTATTGGGACTGTTTCCTGTATGGTTTGTGATTTGTCTTCTCCAACTTTGGAGGTAGACACACCCCATTGCTTTGACCTGTATGAACCTTGCCCTGGGATCTGCCTCTAGGGCATCTAGGTCTGCCCCTTTGAGGTCTGTCTGACACAGGAAAGGACCAATTCTTTGTTGGCCAGTTTCTACTAAACCTAGGTGGCTGTACTTGTAAAAAATCTTTGACAGTTTGCATAGATTTAGCTTTGTCCTCCATTTTCTTTAACACCTCTTCTGCCTTAACACCAAACAAAGTATCATGCTGTAAAGGTGCATCTAATAATTTAACTTTGACATGATCAGGCAGATTTTGTTCCTTTAACCAAGCATGCCTCCTAATTACAGAACCCATAACTGCGGCCCTGCAGGAGGCCTCCAAAGAATCAAAACCACATTGCAAAGTATGCTTTCCAACTTGTATAGCTGCATGCAATAAATCCTGCACTTCCTTGTTTTCTGCACATTCAGAGTTTAACAACATTTTCTGTTTAAGCTATGCCATGACATGACATGTTGCTGATATTTGAGCATATGAAACTGACAGTTTAAGGCCCTTATAGCCAAGGTAGCAGATGTGTAAACCTTTTTTCCCCATCTATCCAGTGCCCTAGAATCTCGGTCAGAGGGGGTAGGGTTTTTTTGCAGTGGAAGCCTTAACTCCCTTGGGACCATGTGAAATAGTTTTTGGGTCTGCAGCAGGGTTTTTAAAAAGGAATTTATGAGAGTCAGGAACCCTGTAATATCTGTCAGGCTTAACTGGAGCTGGAGGTAAGGAGTCAGGGGCAAGACTAGACTCTGAAAACATATCATCTACAATGTCTAACACAGGTGTAATGGCTAGTGGCCTGTGTTGGGGAAGTAGAAGGAAATCCCAGAGCCTCTTTTTAGATTCTGAAAAATCTTGGCTCTCCCAGTGGAAATGCTCCCTCATGGTATGCAAGGTTTCCCCAAAAGAATAGTCTTCTGGAGGAGAAGCTGAAGGTATAGATTCTCCAGCATCAGAATCATTATGGGGGGAAGAGAATATTCCTGATCAGAAGAGGAATCAGAAGAAATGGAAACCTGATCTGAAGATTCATAGTCAGTCTCTTGCCTAGGCCTCTTATCAGGAGAGGGATGGGAACCCCTAATCAAGGTAATCAAGTCTTCGGCCATTTTGAGCATCTGTTTTTTGGGCATAGAGGCCTCACAACGTGGCTCTTGAGTTTGTTTATTTGCTTTAGAAGGTGCTTTAGTCTTTGCCTTTGAAGCTGAAGTCGGTTTAATGTAAAGATGTTTAGGTCTGAATACACCCTCAGAAGCCGGTGCCTGCTCAGCAGCTCTGGACCCATCTGAAGGAATAGTATCTGAGGCTCCAATACCTTGAGTTTCCAGTGGCATGGCTGACTCCACATGGGAGTGGGTAGCAGCCTGCGACTCTAAAGTAGTGGGCATCAGGGGCTGCAAAAGCGCCTCACTGAGAACCGGCGACTGGCTTAGTAGAAGCTTTGTCGTCAGTTTTGGGCCTCGATTGTCTATGTCTCCCCTTTTCTTTATGTTTTTTTGTGAACTCCGGTAGTCGGATGGCTATCCGATGACATTAAACTGACGTCCAAAATAGTTTAAAGCAAAATCATACTGACGCTTAATAGTGCGTTGGTTAAATCTAGCACAAAACCGACAACCAGAAACGTTGTGATCAGGGCCTAGGCAAGGAATACAGTAAGAATGAAAATCCTTATGAGGTATTTGCTTTCCACAAGAAATACAATTATTTACTTTTTCTGACATCGGTCTGGAGCAAGAAAAAAGTTTCCCCAATGGGGTACTTAACTTTATTGAGGACTTCAGATCTGAAATTTGAACACAAAAATCTCAGGAGTCAGCCAACCGGCACTTGCAAACTGCCTCTGCTTCGGGTACCGCGTAGCAAGAAAGACTAAAGAAAATGGCATTGGCTGCATCTTTTATACCCCTGACTTCAGGGAAGGGGCAACAGCAGCCGACGCAGGACCCAGGACTTTGGAATTCAGGCCGACTGAGGGCAACCTTCCAGCAGGATTACCCAAATGTAATGACTGCAACAGTGAAACATGAAGAACATCAGATACAGAATAACAGACAAGAGAGAATGGTGGTGGAGTAGCAATTTACATAAAGGAAGGAATCAGGTATGAGGTCAGAAAGGAAGAATATCAAACCAAGAATGGGGCAAAGCAGCTGACAGGGTCAGAATCATGGTTAAGTTACAGTTAAAGAAAGAGACAGAGTTGGTGGACTTGTACAATAAATGCGTCCTTAGACTCATCAAGAGAGGATGTTGAGAAACTGGAGGGAACCAAAGGAGCAGGGGAGGAGAAAGAGCATAATACTCAAGGAAGATCTAAATCTACCAGGGACATATGGTTTAATTCTGACCTCCAGGGTACACAGAGTGAGGAAGTTGACCGAGGTCCACAGTCCAAGAGAAATTCAGCCAAGTGGTGCATCAATTTGTCAGAACACTGAATTCTGCATGTGGTCCTTGCTAAAGCAGATGAGTCAGCATATCCAAGTAAAAGTGCCATTAGCCAGCAGTCATTTAGACTGCGGGATGAGTAAAATCAAATAGAAAATAAAATAGTGTAAGGTTTTATAGAGGTTAAAACAGCAATGGCCAACAGTGATATGCCAATGTATGGCTAAGTGAATGGGAAATGGGTATAATTAAAAACTTGGAATATTAGATGAGTGGATTATGCTGTTCTTGGAGGACAAGACCATCTATGAGCTAGAAGATGGAATAAACTGAGGAAGTACACAAGCAATGGGACTAGGTCAAGGATATTGTGAGAGCTATAGCTAACTGGTTGTCTGATAGAACCCATCTGGTTAGAGCAGTACCTGCCACTTCTGAAAACAAAACTGTTATCAGTGGTGTACCATGGGGCTCAGTTTTGGGTCCTCTCATATTTGGTATATTTTTCTCAGACCTTCATGCCAGCACTTCTGGCCTATGTTTAACCAAGTTTCCAGATGACTGTATAAATCAGGTGTTAATTCAATCATTAACTGACTCACAATCACAATTGCTCCAACATGGATGTCTTAGACCATGTTAACAACTGGTGCAAGGACAACTGCCTCAAACTAAAAGTAAAAACATACAGCATTGCTCATTTTGGTAAATAAAACAGTTTCATTTACAGTACAAAAGATGCACCTCTCCAACCAGACACTGTTGTAAGGAATGTAGGTACTCATGTTGATAATTCCTTATTATTTGACCATCATGTCTATACAGTAGTTCAGAAAGCCTTTTATCTGACTCATCTAATTTTCAAAGCATCTCCACTAGCTCAAAATAAGTTTTAATTCACCTTTACTCATATTTTATCAGACCTATTACTGAATACAATGCACCTTTTGACATCTATTTATCTAAATATATCACACAACTTAACAGACCTCAGAGATTCATAACTTAAAAGATCAGTGGTCTCAATAATCTTAGTGAACAGGACAGAATTATTCTGATGAAGTCTGCATACGGCAGATGAAAGTGCTAGATCTGTATTAATTGGTTTTGTCATTGTGATTAAAGTACTGAGGTCTGTTCATACGGAATTTTATTTTATTTGTCTTTGTGGAATACTATTTTTTGGTGAACAGGACAGAATGGCTGACCTTTCTCGGTACTCAGTCTCTTACAAACTCCTACAGTGAGATCTAT
Source organism: Protopterus annectens (assembly GCF_019279795.1). Lineage (NCBI taxonomy): Eukaryota > Metazoa > Chordata > Ceratodontiformes > Protopteridae > Protopterus > Protopterus annectens. The sequence goes on along the minus strand of NC_056747.1, from coordinate 378,382,914 downwards.
GTCTAGCCTTTCATCCCATGAAAGGTCCAACCCTACTTGATCTCCTATTCCTTTGCAGAAATAGAAGTTATGTTCTTACCATAACGTTCCATGTTGGTTGTCTTCTTCTCGCCTTCTTCTTGCTGGATGGGTTCGAGCCGACCTCGGCCCGAAACCACTCTAAAAGCTCGAGAGTTGGTTCCAAGGCCCCCTTATATCCCACAATGCTAGGCGAGAGTTACCTCAGATCTCGCTTTGTAAGCTAACCCCAGCTTATAATAGTAACAGAATCATTCTAAAACAGAATCCACCTCTAATAACAGGAAGAAGAAGGGTGACCTACATCCTGATCCAGGAAATATGCACAACAGCATATGCCTAAGAAAGAGGTGGTAGAAAGAGAGGTCACGATCACAACTCCTCTAGGTCTGTCCAGGCCAGGGGAAGGAGGGTGGAAGAAGAAGGCGAGAAGAAGACAACTAACATGGAACGTTATGGTAAGAACATAACTTCTATATGTTGTTGTCTATCTCGCCTTCATTCTTGCTGGATGGGACCGCGCCCTAGCACCTTGTCCCGGTGGCCTAACGGAACAGACTCCTGAGAACAGTGGAACCAAAATTAGCTCTATGTCTAGAAGCTAAATCCAACTTATAATGAGAAATAAAAGTGTGAGGAGTAGCCCAAGTAGCCGCTGCACAAATGGTGTCAATAGGCAGTCTGTCTTGAAGGCTAAAGAAGTAGCCAAAGCTCTGGTGGAATGGGCTTTAGGTTTATTAGGCAATTTTGTTGTCTAATTTCATATACCAGGGAAATCAAAGATGTTAGCCATCTGGATAATGATACCTTTGAAACTGAAAGTCCCTTTCTGCTTTCCGCATAGCAGACAAACAGCTGATCAGATTTTCTGAATTGTTTTGTTCTATCCAAGTAGTACCTCAATTGACGATGAACATCCAGGCAGTGTAATTTTGTTCAGACCTATTGGAATACTCTGGAAAAAGACAGGAGGTCAATGCTTTGGTTTAGATTTGATGTCGAGACCACCTTAGGCAAAAAGGACGGGTTAGTTCGTAAGGATACTCTGTCCTTATGAAACAAAAGATAAGGAGGACGACAACTGAGTGCTTGAAGCTCTGAAACTCTTCTAGCTGATGTAATAGCTACCAGAAAAGAGTTTTCCATGATAACAATTTCAAGGAACAGGAAGCTGCAGGTTCGAAAGGGGAAAGAATCAAAGAAGCAAGAACTAAATTTAGGTCCCAAGGAGAAGGAGGATTTCTTATAGGAGGTCTGAGAAGAAAACTCCTTTCAAAAAGGCTTTGCAAAGTTTGTGGGACATTAGGGCAGATTCAGAAATACCCACATGGAAGTTAGAAATAGCTGCCAATTGAACCTTAAGTGTAGATGGAGATGAACCTGCATGGAAGAGTTCAGCTAGAAAATCAAGGACTAGTTGGATGGAAGCGGTGAAAGGATCTATGTCCTTTCCTTGTGCCCAATATGAGAAGCGTTTCCACTTACTCAAATAAATCTTTGAGTGGAAGATTTATGGGAAGCTATCAATATATCTCTAACAGAGTGAGATAATTGAGGAAGCCTGGCTACGGTTGGAACTGGAGGAACCAAGCAGTGAGGTTCAGAGAGGTGAGGGAGCGATGAAACTGACCCGACTGATGGATCAAAAGATCTGGAACTAGGTCCAGATTCCACGGTCGCTCCAAGAGAAAACTATGTAGAAAGGGGAACCACACTTGTTGAGGCCAGTAAGGAGCAATGAGGATCAAGGATGCCTTCTGAGCGATAGCTTTCTGAATTACTTGAGAGATCAGTGGGAAAGGAGGGAATGCATACAGAAGTCCCGGGCCAAACTTGGACTAGAGCGTCTCTGCTGGGTTGGCCTGGTAAAGGGAATAGAGTGAAATATTCTCTGCACTTGCTGTTTTGGGGAGTAGCAAAAAGATCGCAGCAAGGCTGACCCCACTTGAGAAAAATTTCTCTCACTACAGAGACTTTCAGAGACCACTCGTGAGGCATGAGAATAGCTCTGCTCAACTTGTCCGCAATATGATTGGACTTCCGGGATGTGCGTTGCTATCAGAAAACGCTGAGAAGAAATCGCCCATTGCCACAGTCTGAGTGCTTCTCGACACAGGGGTATGATCTGGTTCCGCCTTGTTTGTTGATGTACCACACTACAGACATATTGTCTGTCTGGATTGCAATTGTTCCCAAGGGAAGAGAGTCTTGAAGGGCTTGCAACGCTAAAAGCACTGCTCTCATCTCCAGAACATTTATGTGCAAGTGGCATTCGCTTGGTTGCCATGTGCCCTGGACTGTCCTGCCCTGATAATGCCCCCCACCCGATCAGGAGGTATCCGCTGTCAGTGTAGCAACCGGAGGAGGTGGAACAAAGGGTCTTCCCGACAGGAGCTGGGGAAGACATCCACCACATGAGATGCTTTTTGCACACCTGCGTGATCACAATGGTGTGAGACATTGGAAGTTCCTGGTATGACCATTGAGTAAAAAGCATCCACTGAAGGATCCGCATGTGGTATCTGGCTAATGGAAGGAGAGGTATGGCTGCCATGATTCCCAACACCTTTAGAACTAACCTGGCTTTGATTCTGTTGTTGTTGAGAAGGAGTGATACCAATTTGTGAATGTCTGATATCCTTTGGTGTGTTAGCCTCGCAGACATGTTTATAGTATCTAGATTTGCGCCTATGTAGGTAATAGTACGACAAGGCGACAAAACAGACTTTTCGCAATTTATTGAAATACCCAGTTTTGACAAACGCGAAAAGTATAATCTCTGGCCATCAGAAGGAGATGCTTGGTGGGAGCTGTGAGGAGCCAGTCGTCCAAATATGGAAACACCTGGAATCCTTGTCGTCTCAGGTGAGAAGCTACCACTGCCATGCATTTGGTAAACACCGGGGCAGTGGTGAGACCAAAGGGCAGGGCCCTGAACTGAAAATGACTGGTTCCCAGCCTGAAGCGGAGGAATCTTCTGGAGCGCCTGTTCATTTTATGTGATAGTACGCATCCCGAAGGTCTATAGAGCACATCCAGTTTCCTTTGCCCAAAGGAAGGATGGATTGCAGCGTGACCATCCCAAATCTTGTTTTCTTGACTGATTTGTTCAAGACACTGAGATCCAATATCGGTCTCCAGTCCCCTGCTTTCTTTGTGACTAAAAAGAACCTTGAGTAGATTCGATCCTTGTTGGTCTGCTGGCACTGGCTGAATTGCTCTTTTGCAAGCAGTTTTGAAATTTCCAAAGCTGCTAGATCCCTTTGAGCGGTGGAACATCTGGAAGGGATTTTCTCGACTGATTTGGAAAGCGAAGAAAGGGGATAGAATAGCCTTCGGAAATGATGGACTGTACCCATTTGTCTTGAGTCAGGGATAGCCAGGCTTCTGGGTACAGTGACAATCTTCCCCCAACTGCCTCCGAAGATGGGCAGTCGGGCAACACCTCAGGGATGCTGAAAGGGCTTGTCAGGAAGGCTTCCCGATTGCCCTGGTTCTGCGGACCCCCCCTGCCCCTAGGGCGACGTCTACCATTGTTATTCCCACCTCTGCCTTTGATAGGAAAATGACTCTGGCCAGGCGAAGTCCCTTGAGATTGTTTACGGAACCACATCTTTCCACCCTTCTGGCCTTTGGGGTAAGGCCTGGAAGGAGTCGAAAACGGACTCCGACGGCAGAAAGGGTCTTGCCATCAGTCTCGCACCTAGTCAGGGTTTCTTTCACTTGAGGACCAAAGAGATGATCCATCAAAGGGGAGTTCGTGAAAGACGCCTTGAAAGGGTCCGAAATTGCATAGCCGCATCCAGGCGTGGGCCACACCTGTCCCTGCGGCTCTGCCCATCAGCCGCAGAAAGGAGGCGCATGGAGGAGTTGGATATGGAATTAATGGTAGCCAGCTGCGTGTTCATCTTGTCTTGAAACCCGCAGCTGTAGGATCCTTAACATTTCACTCGCCTTGATCAAGTCCCTTTGAAGACGAGTGAAATGGCACAGGTAGTTCAGCAACGCATGGTAAATGTCGCTGAGGAGAACATCCGCTTCCCCCTATCCATGGACCTAGATTCCTTGTTAGGTGGATGGACAGGTACTGAAGGATCAGCCAGTTCCTTCTTTGTGGCAGCAGCTACCACCATAGCATCCACAGAAACTCCTTTTGTTAAAAATTGCTTGTCTGCTGGAGCTGTGATGAACTTAGAGGGTCTCCTGGTAGTGGGGTCCACTGAGTCAGGGGCCGGCCAGGCCTTCTTAGCAACCACCTGCATGAGGGGGTCAAGGGGGACACCCAGGAGGTGGAAGGACGAGCCCAAGATACACAGATTCGTCCTCAAGGGTTGAGGGCTGGCCAATTTCTCTGTTTCAGGATCTCCAGAATGTCTGCAAATGAGACATCTTCAGAAGGGGAACGGGGGGAACCCTCAGAATCATCCAAATCTGTGTCTGACGTGATGGACTCAGGTGAGTCAATGTGTTTCCTCTTACACTTCCTCTTCCGAGGGGCTCTTCTGCCAAATCAGGAGAGGCCTCGAAGAGGATGAAATCCCACAGGGGCTCCTGAGGAGCTGGCTCTCTGCGGTCCGGGATGAGGGAGTGAGTCGACTTACCCTGAGGCAGCATAGAGGGAGGGGCGGACGGAGCCGACTGTGGAGTAGAGCCAGGCTCTAACACACTCCGCATGACCTCGAATGCACCCCTGTCAGGCAGAGCCAGAGGTCCCCGCCCGAGAGCTAAGAACCCCTCGGCACCGACAGTGATGGCTCGAGGCCGATGTCGGAGCCGAACTCACGCCCCGAGAGGGAGGGGTCGGACAAGGGTCCGATGCCACTCACCCCCGAGCCGACGAGGGAAGTCCGCGCCGAGATTCTTCCAAAGAAGAAACGGAGCCGACGACGGAGCCGAAGACAATTGTATCGGCTCACGTAATCACAGTCTCTGTTCCGGCGACCCGGCCCGAACTCAAGAGAGTCGAAGGAGGAAAATGTTGATGGACCGGGCAGGCATCGACTGATGAGTCGGGCTCTGAAGCATCTGGGCTAGTGCCTCGGACTTAAGTAGTCGACTCACTACCCTCTGAAGGTCATGATCCGACAGCCTCGATGACCTAGAGGAGTGAGACCTTGGCTCCGTTCAGACAGCAGGGGAGATCCTGGAGCCGAATGAACGGAGCCAAGAGATGGTGACCTGGACCTCTTCCTAGTTGTCGGCGGTCTGGTCGGAGCCGACACGGAATCAATAACCTCGCCCGCCGGAGCAGGGAGCCACAGAAACTGTGGACTGAGACTTATCGGCTCCAGCCGGAGCCGATAAAGGCAAAGGTTAAGAAACCTGAGGTCTCGGCTCAGATGCCGGAGCCAAGACCTAGATGTAGAGGGCTTCCTGTTGAAACAGACAGGGAATCCTCTGGCTTCAGTAAGCCTCTAAGAATTAATTTATTTTTCTTTCCTGCAGGACCCTGGGGCTGAAGCCATGGCACACAGCACAGGAGTCCTGCAGGTGCAAAGGCCCCAGACATAGACACAAGAAGTGTGAGCGCCTGTCAGAGACATTTTCTGACAGCACGCATCACACTTCTTGAACCGAGACCTTTGCTTTTAGACATTTTTGTCTGACAGGTGTACACAAACACACACAAATACACAAGTTATACCCTGTCAGGTAAACACAATAATTTTAGTAGTAATACTAGTAATTTAAAACTACAATAAACTAGAATAAACTACAATAACACACACACTCCACTAGGGAAGGGAAGGCCTATAGGCTCAAGGGAAGAACCAAAGGTTCTTGGGGAAAGAAACGGAAAATATTTTGGGTAGGGAATAAAGTTTTCTAACCTACACTAACTAAGTAAAAATATTAACTTAAAGGGGTTTTAAAGACTAATTTTCACAAGAAAAATAGTACTCACCAGGAACCGGTAGAAACAACCAACCTCGAAGCTGTAGCGGCAAACGAGATCTGAGGTAACTCGCCTAGCATTGTGGGATATAAGGGGAGCCTCGAGCGGTGGAACCAACTCGAAGCTTTTAGAGTGGCGGAGCCGAGGTCGGCTCCGAACCCATCCAGCAAGAATGAAGGCGAGATAGACAACTTAACATCTAATGTTACCTAAAATACACAGTTAAAGGAAGTAAACTTTCATCAGCAGGTAAAATAAGGCATACTGGTGAGATAGATTCATATCCAAATGTATCCCTCACATCTGGAACAAATATCTACTACACGTCAAGTAGGGTAGCACCCTTGCCACCTTCAAGGTAAACTTAAATAACTGGATGGGCAGTCTAAAATTCTCTCCTGGTCAATCTTGTCTTGCCCTCCTTGGGTCTAGAGGGAAAGTTTTATTTTTTTCTTTTCTTTGGCCAGGCTTGCAATGTTCTGCAGGCCAATTGCCTAGTACCTACCTATGAATCTAAACACTCAGTGCAATGGAGAAGGATGCTAGGAAAAGACAAAAGGAGAATACCAATGTAGCAACACAGGAGTAAGCAGCAAGCAGCTCCTGCAAAAGATAAGAGCTTCAAGAGGTCAAAGAGAAGGGCTGGCAGTGTGAGAATCACAGTACAGGGAAGCATGCAGAAAGGAAACACAGGTGGTGGGGGCAGCAAAAGTGAATGCTGAATGGGAGCTGGCAGAAGAGAATCAAAAAAGTAAACAATTTTTTAAGTGCATAGCAGAGAGAAGAAAGGGAAGGACAAATCTGGCCAGGCTAAGCAAAGATAAGATGGAGCTCACAGAAGACTGGGGAAAGGAACAGGTACTGAATCAATACTATGCTTCAGTCTTCACAAAGGAAGAAACAAAGGAAAAGGGAGGGTGCCATGTTGGAAGGGAGGCAGGATAGAAAGGGCCAAGCAGTGGTAGGACCTTATGGTAGAGATGAAGACAGCAGAGAAGGAACTGACTGTTGTTATGGAAGATAAAGCATAAGGACCAGATGGGATACTTACAAGACTCCTCAGAAATCTGGCTAGTGTGCTGCCAGAGATCTTCTGCAGATCACAGTATACTAAGAAGTATCTGAGAACTGGAAGACAGCAAAGTGTGGTTGCACAAGGGGAGGAGAGATCCAGAAAATATACAGGAAATTACACACCTTTTAGCTTAACAACAGAGGCAGGGAAAGTCATGGGAAGAATCCTGAAATGACTGGAAGCACTTCTAAGCAAAATATCTAAGACAGTAAGTAGCACAGGTTCATGGACAGAAAGAAGTCTCAGTCACACCCAACACACTTTTAAGGTATTTCAGCTGAACATGAGAGGGAAGTACCATAAGATGTAGTTTTACCTGAATTTCAGCAAGGCCACCCAGTCTTGGAGAGGAAGCTGACAAATAAATGAAAGGGTTAGTGGTAGGATCAAGACTAAGGAAAATTCAGTTGTATAAGTAAACTTACCATAACAGCACATATTCTAACAGATCAATGTATTAGTAGCCTAAGCTATTTGGGTTATATTCTGCATAGAATATGATCAATTGGACAGATTTTCAAATCTTAAGGGCTCTTTTCACACACACTAACTGCTGTCAGTTCAAGTAGAGCTCCATTTAAAAGGCAGTTAAGAGTGCCAAAAGCTTCACAGCTTTCTAGCCCCATGAAGTGAGGCAACAGCCCTGAAAGAAAAATGCTAGAAATCACATAAATAGAGTAACTATTTACACAAGGGTGTATATACAACCACTGCCTTGCACAACAACACAACTACAAAAAGGGGGCCTGAAGTAGGGAATGGCTACTGCAACAGTGATCTATTAGAACATCTACCATTACAGTAAGTTTACTTACACAACTGTACTATGTTCAACATTAAATCAGTATTGTAGAAGCCTAAGCTATTTGGATAGACTACCATAGCTTAGAAAAAAAAGGGTGGGGGGGGGAATTAAGGATCCAGGACCCTGTGGAGAAGTGTCCAAACAAAATCTGTTCTAGAACTGGAAAAGGAATCTGTAATGTAGTGCTTTATAAAACTACATACTCAGGACCAAGTTGCTGCCTCTGGAACACTTCTAGAGTCCACCTCTCTCTAAAAAGCCACAGAAGAAGCCAAAGCCCTCGTGGAATTGTCCCTAACTTGCTTGGAAGGGGTTTGTTATGGCAAAAATAGTCAAAAAGAAATGGTTCCCAGAAACTTTTAGAGACAACCATCTAGAAGTTGTCTGCTTTGACAATGATTGTCCTTTTCTCTTACCTTCATAGGAGACAAAACAGCTAATCGGCTTTCTTGAAAAACTGAGTTTTGTCTAGGTAATATATGAGCTGCATGCAGACATCCAGTATATGAAGAATTTATGGGCTACAGAAAAAAATAGGGAGACAGACTGATTTGATATAAACTCTGGAAATACTTTAGCATAAGAGGAGGAATAGTTCTCAAAGAAACACTGTTCTTGTGGAAAATGAGGTAGGCTTGACTCATCACAAGAGCTCATAACTCAGGTACTCTTCTAGCAGAAGTCAGAGCAATGAGGGAAAAAAAGTATTCTGTGTTAAGAATCTGAAATCAGCCAGATAACTTGATTCAAATAGGAAAAAGAGTAAGCCTTTCAAACTCAAAGTTAAGATCCTAGTGAAGAGCCACTTGCTTTATGTGGAAGGATATGCAAACCCCCTTTCAGATACTGCTCAGCTTTAAACGGGGAGATGGGGTGATTCCAAGGACAGACAAACTGAAATGTCTGACAAATGAACATTGATAAAGGAGTAAGAAATGTCAGAGTACATCAACTCACACAAACAATCAAGAACCATAGGATGTCAGGCCTTAAAACAGTCCTGGTTCTTTAAATGGCATAGATTAGAAAATATTTTCCATTTACACATATATAAATTCCTAGTAGCAGTTTTTTTAGCGTCCTTCAATACCTGCTACATATCCTCAGAAAAAAAGTACCTAAAAAGTATCAAAATTCTATCATCTAGGCAGTCAACTGAAGAGTTTTCAGGTTCTTGTGTATAAAAACAATCCTTTGTCTTATGCGAGCAAATCCATTCTGTAGGGAAATCAATGGTAATTGCCGCTGACCAGTTCCAAAAGAAAGGGAGAAAGTACAGTTGTGTAAAATCTCCCCATAACGGTACATGTCTTTTATTTCACTGTTGCAGTATTTATCACCTCTGGGTCTCCTGCCAAGGATAGTTTAACGTTCGGCCAGTATACCAAGGCCTTTATTACCTAGTAGAGACATATGTCAGATGCATGCTGTCCTGCAGAAGCAAAGGGCATAAAGGTAATGTATGCATGCTCCCAACTCAGAACGGAAGTGCACCAGGAGAACTAAGACCCCAAAGTGTAAAAGAGAACATGTACATCCAGAAAAAAGAAAAAAGGAAGAGAAAGGAAAGAACCTCTTGACCAGAAAGAAAATACCACCCACGGAAAAGGATAAAAAGAACAGGATACAGAAGGGAGGAAGTCAATACTGCGGTAGTTAAAAGGAAGACATCTATTGTTATGGTAAAATGTTGCACAACTGTACTATGTCCTTCCCTATCACAGTTACAGTATTCGTCACCTCTGGGAGAGTACAAAAGTTACTGAGAAGGTAGGGCGGAGGAAGGCAAGATGCCATCCCACAAACTCATGAAGGATAGCCTTGACAAAACCTGCCCCAGCTCTGGAAGTGACACCCAAGTTGTAATGTCTAGTGAATGTGTGAACAGAAGACCAAATAACAGCTTCAAGGACGGAGTTGGTGTCCAAACCCCTGAAGAAAGCTCCTGATGTAGCCACTGCTCTAGAAGAATGAGGCCTAAAAGAAGCAGACAACTGCTTGCCATGAAAGGAATAACAAAATGAAATGGCCTGGAAATCCAAGAGGAGATGCTTTACTTAGAAACTGCCAAACCCAATGTCCTTTGTTTTACCTGAATAATACCTGATCTGTCTATGTGACTCCAAGGAATGAAGAACCTTCTCACTAGCAGACTGTGGAAAAGGGAAGATGGATAGATTAAGGGGACAGCTCATTAACCACCTTTGGCATAAAAGAAAGATTTGTACAGATAAGACACCCTGTCACTATATAAAAAAAAGGAGTGACTGCCATCAGTGCTTGGAGTTCAGACACTTGAATGGCAGAAGTTAAAGCAACCAAAAGAGCAGTCTTTCATGTGCAATGTTGCATAGTAGTAGTAGTAGTGGCAGGCTCAAAATAGCCTGAGTCAACTTTTGCAGGACAACATTAAGATACCAAGAAGGGGGAATGGGCTTTCTTGGGGGTCTGATATGAAGGACACAGAAACTGATTGATCTCAAATCTAGAGGCCAGAGAAGAATTCAGTGGCAAACAGGCAACTATTGCTGACAAAATGAACTTTCACTGAAGAATATGTCAGGCCAGCATGCAGCAGTTCAGACAGGTAGAGAAGAATCAATGGGAACCCCACACACACAAAGGGATCTTGGTGAAGCTTAAGACACCAGAGAGAAAATCTCTTCCACTTGGACATATGTGATTTTCTGGTAGTGGGTTTCCTGGCCTTTTGCAGAACTCTAAGCATGTCATCAGAAAACTGGTGTTGGAAAGAATTAAAACCCGATAATCCAAGTGTCAAACAGTGGAAAGGTGAGGGTGAAGGAAAAAGCCTTTCTCCTGTTGGGAAGGTCCATGCAGTGAGGTAACTTATGATGAATATTCCTGGCAAGATGAAATAAGAGGGGGGACAAGTACTGCCTAGGTTAAAAGGAAGTTACCAACAATATTTTTCTATATCTTGTGAAGGATCATAAGAGGAAGGAGGAGGAAAGGTATAAAGGAGCACATGACATTCACTTTCCAAGCCAAAGGAGTTGGGACTCTGGAACAGAACTGAGGAAGTTGCCTGTTCAGAGGGGAGGCAGACAGAGCCACTTGAGGAATACCCACTGAACAGCTATGTCCAGAAACACATCTCTGTGAAGCATCCATTCATGAGGTTGTGTCTTGGACCTGCTGACAGAATCTGCCATAAGACTGCACTCTGAAGCTATATAGACTGCTTGAAGGGTATGCTACTGTTTGATGTTTTTTTTCCCATGATTAAAGGGCTAGTCTGAAAAGAAGATAAGACCTTGTGCCTCCTTGTTAGTTGATGTACCACATGACTGTGACATTGTCTGTATAAACCTTTAAGGGACCTGGCATCCAGAGCAAATGGAAAGCTCAAAGTGTCAGAATGACAGCCTTCATTTTCTTGATGTTGATGTGATCCACCCTCTGCTGAGGGTACCAAAGGCCTTGAACATTCAGGGTGCCCAAAGGAGCTCCCACCCAGCTCTGAGGCATCCATGAAGAGTTCCTGGGATTGCTGAGCAGGTTGGAAAGGAACACCTGGACTGAGAAATCTGCTGAATCCACCAGTAAAATGCCAGTTTGAGACAAGGTAGCAGAAGAGCAAGATAGTCTAGATGATGGCAGTGTTAAAGCCACACTGATCTGAGATGCCACTGAAACTTTCTTTTATGAAGCCTGGCCCAGGGGAGTATGGGGATGGTAGAAGCCATGAACCCTTGAGCCCTGAGGAACTTCCTGGCCAGAAGGCAGGGAGAGAATTCATAAGAGACAAACCTTGGAGGCAGGAAGAAAGGCCAACATTGCAACAGTCTGGATCCTGCATTCTAGAAAAATGTGATCCTCAGATGAAGTCAACATTGACTTCTGAAGGTGGGCAGTGAACCACAAGCTGTGTAAAAGAAGCTGGGAAAATAAAGGTCCTGAACTTGCTTGGTTTGGGATGAGGCCTGAAGCAAGAGGTCTTCCAATTAGGGGATTATCTAAATGCCCTGAAGCCTGCAAATGGTGACCACTGGAGCTAGGCATTTAGTGAATACCCTTGGGGATGTTGGGAGTCCATAGGGTAAAGCAGAGGACTGAAAATGTGTGGAAAAAACAGAGAAACACAAGCATTGCCTGAATAAAGGGTGGGCAGGAATATGGAGGTAGGAGTCCTTTATGTCCAAGGAAAACTAGAAAGGCATGGAAAGCAACAGAACAATGACAAAAGAGAAAGCATTCAGAAGGATGGCACTATGAGAAAAGTGTTCAGAAAGATAAGATCCAAGACCCCTCTTTATTGGAGACCAGAAACATTCTGGAATGCAACCATAGATTCCTGTCAATTTGCAGAACCTGTTGAATGGTACCCTGGTCAAACAGACCTTGCCATACCTCTGGAAAATAAGGAAGTTGTTCTGCAGGGGGTTGAGGGATATGGGATAAGGAGGGAAGGGTTTTCCAAGCCACATAGTACCTCTGCCTGATAATGGATAGAACCCACCAGTCTGTGGTAATCTTTTACCAAACTGGGAGAGGCAAGAGAATCTAGCTGAGAGGAAGTAAGGGCAGAAAGTCAGATGGCTGCAGACCTGTCAGAAAAGGATTGCTTTCGGGGCCTAGGCATGTGTGTATACTTATCAGAAAACACACCCCTAGGAGCCTAGAAGACTGTACAGACAGTCTAAGCAAAAAAAAGTCTTACTAGGATAGTTTCTCTTTAATTTGGGAATGGGAGAAACAAAGATGTTCTTCAAATCTTTCATGATCTTGCCTTGATCCTGCAAGGTCTTAAAGAGCTCACTGCCAAACAAGTTTTGGTTATCCAGAGGAGCATCCAGGAGTTTTGCTTTAATATGATCTGGCAAGGCTTGAAGTCAAAGGCAGGAGTAGTGCCTCATCAAAGCACCAGAAGCAGCAGCCCTAGAGGAGGCACCTGCTGCATCATAGCCGCACTTTATACAGTGACGGGCAACCTGAGAAGTGGAACCCAAGTAAGGAAAGAGCTGAGGCCTTACCCTGAGAGTCAGGCATGTCAGTCAATCTTCCCAATCTGGGAAAGAAAAGACAAGATATATATTGTCATATGGGACTGGTAATTTATAGCTCTAAATGCTAAAATAGCAGAAGTGTATACTTTCTTACCAATCCTCTCCATAGCTATGTATATCTCCCAAATATGCAACAAAGTCTAGAAGATTTAGGATCTTTGCTTGAAATTGTTTACATATGTATTTTTGCACTTCAAGTAGACTCCAAAGAATTTTTTCCTCAGGTAGACAGCAAATGTTGGAGGAGTGGTTGGGAAGAAAGTGGTGATTGAGAATATATTTTCTGGGAATGTACAGAGTTGGCAGAATTTAAAGATTCCATGCAGACTGCTCTGTCAGAGGTAATGGGTGAGCAAATTGGGGTAATTAAGGAAATTATTTCTTTTAGCTATGACACGGAATCAGAATTGCCAAGACATAGTAAGGCCTTACTAAGTCATTATGGTGGCTGCCAAAAAAGCAATTACTAGAAAATGGAAATCAAAGCCTAAACCAACTTTACTAAAAGTAGTGAATATAGTAACAGAGATAAAACAATTGGAATTGTGATCTTTAGTAAAGGGTAGGAGCATATTACAGAGGAAAAAATACATGCAGAGGAATGAGGTTTAAAAGAAGGCAGGATCTGAATAAGTATGTAATGTTTGACTGACAATGATTGGATAGATTAGACGGCATGTATAATGTTTGCAACTACAATTATGTCAATATGTTTTTCTTGTATAATGTTTGCAACTAAAATTGTCAACATGGCATGTTTTCATTTATATAAATGTATGATTGCTTATGTCATATGTAATAATTTAATAAAGATGTTTTTTGTTTAAAAAATAATCCTCCCCATAGCTCTACTGTTCTTGTCCAAGGGAAGGAATTTAGAAGATGGTAACTGCCTGGAAGACTAATCGGTAGACACAGAAATCACCACTGCATTAGATAAAGGGCATTTATACAACAGCCTGCAGGCAATCCAGCACCTTATAAAACCTATCAGGCCTCTTAGAGGCTGGGAGTCTGGTGACAGGGAGCAGCCATCACAGAAGGGATAGCAGTAGGTTTAAACAGAATCCATTTTTAACCACTTGTAATACCTTTTCTGGATGTCCAATAACTGGAAGCAATCCTATTTGGAATGTTCCATCATAAGTAGGACCACCTCTCCAAAGAAGAGTTCTGCCAAAGGAGAATCGGTACTGACAAATTCCTTCTCCCCTGACCCATAGTCTAAAAGAGAAGGCAAGTGAGAGGAGTAGGCTAAAGAATCAGCATCAGAGTCAGAATCCTCATCCAAAGATTCAGGTCCCTTGCCCTTTTGGGGTTAGATGACCAAGGGGGTAGAGGAATGAAACTCCCTATAGTGGCTTTAAAGCCAACAAAGCATTGATCAAGTCTTGGGTGAAGTCCTCCCATGCACTTTGAGGATCTCTGGCAGCTGACACCATGTTTAGACTTCTGCTTTTTCTTTAAGGGGACATCCACCCTAACAAAATGGGATGGTTTGGAATCCTGCCTGGATTTGAACAAGGTACCGATACCTCTTCCCTAACAAGGATCTGAGGAATCCCTTTAGGTCCGTCTAAGATAATCAGCTGTGATTCTACCTTAATATCTATGACAGATGTTTACAAGGCTTCCAAGGACATGTGAGAAGTATGTTCCATGCTAGCCTCTGAGAAAGTCACAGCAGAAGAAAGTGATGGCAATATTGGGCTGTCCTTTGGGTTGTCATTCACCTCAAGGGAGATATCTAGTGGAGGCCTGATGGCAGCAGGCCCAGGCCTAGATTTCTTGGCCTTCTTGAGCAGCAGCTGTAGTGAATTCTGCCATGGTACTTTGGGCCAACAGCTTGAGATGTCATTCCTCAAGATAAATGGAAAGGGAAGAAAGACAGCTATGTAAATTCTTAGGTACAAAAGCCTGAAAGATGGAATACTGAGTGTGGTTGTGAGATGCACCTAAGCAAAACAGGCATCTGTTATGGCACTCCTTATGAGGAATCTACCTCCCACACTGCCATTTACCTTTCTTGAATGATGTAACCTACTGAAAAAGAGAATAAAAAGAAAAACAAACCCCAATGGGATACTTTCTGAAGACATAGGCTCAGTACAACCAGCAAAGAATGTCATTCAGACCAATGCAAGATAATGGTGTTCAGACTGGTGGCAATGAACTTCTGAGTTGGGAGCATTCAAACATCTCTCTGCCCTATGCTTGTGTGGGAAGCATATATCTGACATACAATGTTCTAGGTAATAAAGGCTTTGGTATACTGGCCAGATGTTGGGCTATCATTGGTAGGAGATCCCAGAGGTGATGAATATTGCAACAGTGATATGGAAAGACATCAACTGTTGCTTGAGCCAAATGTGAGTCACTATCATTGGGATGTAGTCCTTGTGGACCTCTAGAATTACCCTCGATATCAGTGTAAAGGGTGGAAAAGCACATAGGAACATTCCCATCCATAGAAATGATAACGCATCTCTCTTCCATGTTTGTTTGTAAAGAATCCTGGAGCAGAATATATTTAGCTGTCTGTTCGGAGATGACTCAAACAGATCTGCTTGAGGTGTTCTTCACAGTTGGATCCATCCTTGGAATATCTCAGGGTAAAGTATCAAATCATGAGGTTCTGACCTGGACCTGCTTAGCTTATAGGCTACAAAGTTTTGCTCTGACAGAATGTAGTAAGCCTATCATAATAAGTCTTACATGAAGGTTGGATTATGCATTAAACTTGTTTTATTAATTCACCTCGTGGTTCTACGTTTCTGAGGTACTTCTTTTCGTGGAATTTGGTGAACTTTAGTGCCTTTCTTCACTTTTTATTGATCTTACAAGAAGGTAAGATCTGGTCTCCCCCCACCACCCATTTATGTACTACAACACGGAGGTGGTGTTTGTGAAAATTTGCAGAGGTCCTGCAGATCAGAGATGATTTAGGTCTTTCAAAGCATGTTTTTCTGTCATCATCTCTCTCTCTCTCTGATATTCATTTGCTTTTCTCTGTAATGTTTGTTTCACAGATCTTGCACTTCCATACCTTTGGAAACTATTCCAATCACCAGGTATGAAGCATTGGCTGTGAGAGATTAAAGAGAAGGCACAGAAGGGAGAATTGGGAGACCTGGATTCTGAGAAATGGTCTACCCACCATAAAACTGCCCTCCTTACAAACTCCAATACAGGGATCTGAAAAGATAAAGGGCATAGATGTTGAGTCCAGACTGACCTGAGATACCAGTGAATTTTTCTAATATGAGGTGCATCCAAGGGAATCATTAAGAATAATAAAAGCCATAAAACCCAGAATTTAGAAGTCATCCCTGGCAGATACCTGGTTTTGACTGGAAAAACTCGGGAAGAACTTTTGGAACATCTCTATTTTGTTTGGAAGAAGAAAAGCCCTTCAGGGCAGAAGCTTACAGACATTCCAGGAAAACTATTCTATAAGAAGGGATGAGAGAAGATTTCTGTAAGTTTACTTAGAAGCCTAAACTGAGTAGAACATTCTGAATGCTTGCTAATTACTCTTGACAACTGGAAAAAAGGGTCTGCAAATATAAGACAATCATCCAATTATGGATAAATGTGAATGCCCTGATGTCTGAAATAACTAATTACTAGAGCTAGACATTGAACAGCAGATAGTACAAAAGGTTAGACAGTGAACTGATAATGTAAGCCAGATGCAAAAAATCTTAAGAAACATCTGAAATGCTTACCAATTGGAATGTGATTGTAGGATTCTAAGTCTAGCTTTACCATGAAAGCTAGTAAAAGGGTCTGAAGGGATATTATGAGCTTTGGGATCTTAACAAAAAGGTTGAGAAAAGATAGATCTATGGCAGGACTCCGAGTCACTTCTTTCTTTTCTACCAGAAAAATCCATGAATAAAACCCTTTGCTGATCTGGCAAGCAGGGACTGGTTCTATGACTCCCTGAGAAAATTAGTTCCAGACCTGAAGAAAACAGGTATAGTTTTTTGAAAAAGGGGAGAGACTCCCATTTCTAAGTGTATCCCTGTTAAATGTATTTTAGAATCTATTTGTATAAAATAATCTGGTACCACAAAAGATGATGATGATTAAAAAAAAAAAAAAAAGGTGCAGACTGCTGGGGAGGGCTGGGTAGGATGTCTGAACCTTCTTTGGGAATCTGCTTCCCTTACATAACTAATATTAAGCTCCCTCTCGACCTCCCTCAGCTCATCATTGTTTCAGGCTCCTCTCAAGTAAAGGACCTGTGTGCCATTTTACTGCAGTCATCCTCTGGATGCTCAAATCTTCTTCAGGACCCTGCTTCCCTTGTATAAATAATGTTAAGCACCCTCTCAACCTCCCTCAGCTCATCGTTGTTCCAGGCTCCTCTCAAGTAAAGGACGTCTGGGCCATTTTACTGCTGCCATCTTTTGGATGCTAAAACCTTCTTTGGAACTCTGCTTCCACTGCATAATTATTGTATGTGCCTGTAAACTTACCTATTTGCTAATTCATGACTTAAACCCACCACATTGTTCTTGTACAGCAGTGCCCTCATACATCACCCAAAACCTTTTACACTAGTTGTTACCCCTATCTCTGCATAGACTACCAGCCCATTCTATCTTCCCTGTTGCACGTGGCCTATACTGTCCAATCTACCCTCTTATCTTTCCCATCCTGGCTTTCTTCTAGCATTTTCTCTTTCCTTACTCCAGCAATTTCTCCCACACTCTTCTAGCTTTCCTATTGCTGATACTATCACTACCTACTTTTTCTCTATTCCTTGCACTCGCATACTACTAAATTAAATTCTTCTCTTCAAGCATTTTCACCTACCCTAACTGCTTTACATGCCTACTTTAGCTACAATCCCTCCACCTTTGGTCCTCTTCTCTTAACTGGCTTCACCTCCCTGAATTTTTCCTTATCTTGCTGATTGTTTTTTTTTCTTTGTGGCCAACTAGGTAAAGGGCTTTCCCACTCAGTTCGCCCGTACTGCGCTCGGGCTCACTCATCTCCCTTAACCTCCCCCCATTTTCACCCACCTCTACATCACTTACATTTATTGTAACCTATACTCTATCTCTGCTTCCCACCCAATCCCAACCTTCAACAAATTAATCCTCACTCACCCTCCACCTTATTAATTGCATAATTGATCATCTTACACCCTTCCCATCCTATACTCTACCACACTGTTTTCACAATCCTTTTTATCCTACAAAGAAATCTTACTCTTCACTACCATACACACCCCTCCATTATAACATGACTTCCATCACCAACTTAACACTACTTACTCTCTATCATTCCTTTTTCTACAATTACTAATATCACCTGACACCATACGTGAATATGACAAACCTACTCACATAACTGCTGCTACTCTATCCAAACATACTTTCTGGAAAGAGGAAAAGTAACCCTCACAGGACACAATTGTAAGGTGAAACATAGCACCTACTCTATTGTAATATGCACTGCCCTCCTTAAGAAGCTACAAATTCTGCCCTTACAGGTAAAAACTAAAAAACAATCTCCACACATAAATATAACACACAGAAAAAATTGCAACCCACTAAGTCCACACACACTTACCCCAACCTAATTCTATGTGGTGACATTCACCCCAACCCTGGAGCCGCTCACTCTCCTTATCACACAAACTGTCATAAATCCCTTAACTTCACCATTAACCTCCAAAGCATCAGAAATAAAATTCCAGATCTCTATGTCTGGATTACCTGATACTGTAGGAGCAAGCAAGACTTGACTAAGACCATATATTAAAAACTCAGAATTCCTTCCATCAGACTTCTCTTGCCTGAGAACAGACAGACCCAGGACAAACAAAGGGACATTGCTCTAATATATAGTCCCATATAGCAAACCCACTCTCACATTTTCTACAGCTGAAATACTGTCATCTCACATGAACATGAACAGCAGCAAAAGCATCTGCATTATAGTCATATACATTCCCCCTGGCAACAATATCCCAATACTTGAAGAAATCCTAGCCTAGTTATCCAAAAATATAGAGGATGAAACAATCATACTTGGTGATGTGAATATTAATTGGTTAGACATCATACATCATCACCCAACAAACAGTATCAACCTATTTAAGTATACCCAACTTATTTTTAACATAACTAGGCCCAACAAAAACAATGGCTCAATATTGGACTGCCTCTGGCCTTAGCAAAATATCTTCCACAGGTACTCTACCTAACAGCTTTAGTGATCACTTACCTGCATACATAATTCATAAACCAACCCCAGGGCATAACACACACCACTATAAGCATACTACAGACCTATTCCACTTCTGCTCAAATACCTTTAAATAATCCTTTACAAAATATCAACTGGCACCCACTTAATGTCCTACTGCTGAATAATACTGTTGAATTCTTTAACTCAACATTCCTCCGAGTACTAGACAATCTCGCTTCTCTCAGTTGTAAGAGAGTAAAAGCCAGCCAGGCCAGTTGGCTCACTAAATCCACCAAACAACTTATGAAAGCTAGGGGACAATGCCTGGAAATTATGGCACACAAACAAAAACCCACAGACTTCACTCAATACAAACTGCATAATCAAGTAAAGTGACTTGTCATCAAAAACAAACAGGACCACTACATTAGCCTGCAAAATTACCATATATAAAATCCGAAAAAATTCTGAAGATCCATAAGCTCTCTATTAAACCCTAGGAAAAGCAAAAATCCCTTCCCTGATCCAGACAGGGCCGGAGCTGAAATAGCCTCAATTTCTAACTCTTTCTTTAAAAACAGCATATCCAACCTCACTGCCAACTTCCAACAAATCAACCCACCTCCCCAGAATCATCTGCAACATCAAGACCTAACTTCCACCTCTTACCCATACGTACCTCCATCATAAAAAAAAAAAAAAAACATTTTTATTAAACCTGGATCTAATGCTCCAGACAACTTACCACCCAAACTTCTTCAAATATCAGCAGACACTATCGCCTATCTTATCAGTATCCTTCTAAATAGATCCATTCAAGAGTCCTTCATTCCCACCATCCTGCAAAAGGCATTTATCCTTCCTCTCTACAAAGCTGGAAACAATAATGATATATCTAACTTCCGGCCAATTGCCATCCTCTCTCCCATGTCCAAGATTCTGGAAAAATGTATCCATAGCCAACTACTTAACTACCTTCTACATCATAATATCCTCTTCCCAACCCAACATGGCTTTAGGCCTAGTCATAGCACCACCACCACTCTTATATCCTTATTGGGCACAGTCAACCATGCTAGAGACTCAGGAAACCTCATTGCCTCACTATTTCTTGACCCAAGGGCTTCGATACCATCTACCACCAGCTTCTCCTGTCCAAACTCTCCAATTTGGACATATTTACTCCTACCCTAAACTGGTTTTCCAACTGCCTTACAGACAGATAACAAGCAACCAGATTGCATCAATCCTTCTCTCCTTTCCTTAACATCAACACTGGAGTCCCACAAGGATCCATAATAGGTCCACTGCTTTTTAACATTTTCATCAATGATTTAAATACCAGTATAGCCCAAGCTACTGTCATCCAATATGCAGATGATTCTACCATCATCTGTGTGGCCAAGTCCACTTCAGAACAAATTACACTCACCCAAAATACCTTTGCCTCCACCAAAACCTGGATGTATAATAACCATTTAGCCCTAAATGCTAATAAAACCAAAGTTATTCACTCCCAAAAAAACACACCGCTAACCAAAAGAATGATTTTGTCATTAACTAACTTAACAACACTTGCATCAAAGTAGTCTCTTATACCAAACTTCTAGGCATCATTACAGATGAAAAGTTAACATCTGACCAGCATATAAACACAAATATCAAAAAAGCCCATTAAAAATAGGCCTCCTTTATAAGCATAAACACTTCCTCACCTATGCAGCAAGGCTGTCCCTTGCCTCTTCCTTACTACCGTCCTTGCTCTATGATGTATCTCGCCTTACTAACCTACTTTTCTCTCTTAAATCCGGACTGGACTCATGCCACAACAAAATCCCAAAATTTGTAACCAACACCAAACACTCCTCACACCACTACCTATCACTCCATCTAAACTGGCTAGAACTTCCCCAACATCTAACATACCTGCAAATAACCACAGCCCATAAGCTAATCTACAAGTCTTCTAGCTATCCTGCCCTCTCTTCTCTGTTCACCATGTATCATCCAAAAAGACCTCTGTGGATCAGTCAATCAGATGCTCCTAAATAAAGCAAAACCTAACCTTTCCACCAGTCAAATGCACTACCCATACACCATTGCCAAACTATGAAATGCTCTCCCTCCATCAAATAGGACTACTGGCAACCCTGAACACTAAGACATGTACCAGCCCTGACTATAATAAAACCCAATATTTTTAGCCTTCCTACTTCTCCTGCTCATTCTCTCCTTCCTCCCTCTCTCACGTTTTGCTCTGACTCCTCATGTATATATTCAGTGCTTCCAACTTACTAAGTCTTAATATGTGCGACCCAGCCACACAAAATTTATTTGTCAGCATTTAGCTTCTATATCTTGTATTTATTCTTGCTGCCATATAGTTGATGCTCTAAGCCCATACCTTACTCTCAGCCTAATTAACTGTTATCCTCAGTCATTTCCTCTCTGTTGCAATAATGCATATTCACACATACACAAATTTTCTGTGTCATCAATTGCACGCATGCTGGTTTTGTATTTTTAAAATCATTTTATTACTCACTGTAACCTATTTGTATAACTTGTATGCTATTTTATTGCATCACCTATCTGTAATGTAGTATTCTGTATCACGCGGTTTGATTTTGTTTTGGTTCTGTAGCTTTTTCATGTTTGTTTTTGGAGGTTTTCTCTCCAGGCCTCTACTGAAAATTGACTCACTCTGGCCCAGTAGACCTCCTGGTAAACAAATGCAAATAAATAAATAAATAAATAAATAAAATAGTCTGAAGAGGCAAAATATCATTCTGATGCTTTGGACTGCCCTTGATTTGGAGACTTTTCCTTTCTGTTTGGAGCTTCCTTGCCATGTTTTTTTTTAAATCCTGCTGGCTGGCCACTTGCTGCTTGAATTGTTTTTGAGAAAGGGAGTGGAGTGGGAATGAAAAATTTTATTTGCCTTTTAAAAAGACGTGGAAAATTTGAGTCACACCTTTTCTTTTTTTTTGTTAATTTGAGTCACACGAGTCAATATCCCCCCTCTCATGAAAACTCAAAAAGTTCAGCTACAGAATGGCCAAACAGAACTTCCTAGTCCAGGGAAGAATTTAAAATTTCAGTTTTAATGTCTTCAAGAATATTTTGAGAATGTAATCAAGCAAATCTTCTCATGACTGACCCAGATGCAGCAGCCCTGGAGACAGTGTCAGCAGTGTCATAAGAACACTTTGAGGCATGTTTAATTACATGAGAATCTGTTACAAAAGAGGCATTCATAGAATTTTTCACCTCAGAAGATGGAAGGTTAAGAGTTAATTATTTTCATATTCTCAAACGGCTGAAGTAAAACCTTTAAAAGCTGAGCATGGATGGCAGTATAACCTTCTGAATGTTAAAGTGGAAGAAGAATAAACCTTTTCTCCAGATTTGTCAAAAGTTTTCCCATCCTTGTCAGAGGGTGTTATAAGCAATTTGTCTAGCAGAAGCATTTTTGCATATGGAAATCACTGAATGGTCTGTGTTAGGGTTAGAAAACAAGCATGTCTGAGTCTGAGGTACCCTTTATAACCTTTCAGATTTTCTAGAGGCAGGTGGTTAACAACTGCTGATTAAAGGATATCCAACTATAAGAAATCATAACACATTTGCTGTGACATTGACATTTCCTTCTAATCCCATTGGAAAACCTGTTTCATTTACATAAAGTTTCAGAAAAAGAAAGGTCTTCTGAGGTAAATCTGAAGCAACACTTTCTTTATAATTAGTTTCTTTAGGTTGTGAAGAAAATTCAGAAGCACAACATTCTCTCTCTAATCCATTCCTTTTCTTTCCTCAAGAGGAAGTACGTAAAGTGAAAGCAGAAATTAACTCCCAAGCAAATCCCAGCAATATTTCTCTGTTCATTGAAATACAAACAGGAGAAGCCATTTTTTTTACTGGGAAACTCTGGAAAAGGACTACCCCAAGCAGGTACAGTATCCAGAGACTTAGGTGTTCTTTTCTGGCTATGTAGAAGACCTTTAACTGGCCTCCCCTGTGAATAACAAGAGTGGGTTCCCCCTTGCCTGCACTGGGCAACCCTACAGCTGCAGAAGACATGTGCATCCTCTGGCTGTAGGTGCTTTATCAGAGTAACAGGAGTTAAATGAATAGCGGTCCAAGGAACTAAATTTGTCCAAAACAGAGTTAACCATCGGCAGCTGGGGCACAGCCGGAGTCAGCCTGACACCCAAAGTCTTCATGACAACTTTATACTTTTTGCAGACAGGGCAAAGAACAACTAAGGAGACCAGTAATTGCTACATAGGTCCAGCTGAGAGCATGTACAATTTGGTAAACTCAGTGCCAGATGCAAAGGTGGTTTTGAAGTGAAAAAAAAACCTGAGAGCCTCCACATGGACCAGTCTCACAATTAACACAAATTCTATTCAATATCATAAAAAGTTTAAAAAATATATTAAAATTCAACAAGTTTCCACAAGTATTTTCAGAGAAATAAAATGCCCTAGTACAGAATGAAAGCCCTAACAAAGTACATTCTAAATAATGGTTTCACAGAAAAACACTAGTTTTCTTCAGAAAAATAAAATAGTGGAGTTTTTTCCCCCCAGAAGAGGACTTACCTACCTAACCCTGAAGGATCATTAGCTGACTGCCAGTTCCACGAAGCCTGAAGAAAAAGCACACGTCCACAGCATGAAAGCTCTGACACTTTTGGACTCCAACTGCATTTTTGCTTTGCTCAAACTCCTGGAAGTTACAAGCATGGAAGGTGCCCTTAAGCTTTGAAATGCTGTCTGCTTGGTTATATCCTTGGTAGGATATAACCTTTACAGCTAAAGCTGCTGCAATAGTAATCTAATGTTGAAGATCTGGATTGTCATATGGCTGAATGTTTAGCACACAGAAGGCTGTGATGAGAATGATGATGTCAGAATTAGGAAATGACTAATGGAGTACCTCACAGATCTGTCCCAGGTCTAATACTCTTCAGTGTGTTTTCTTAAGCATAGCCAAGGAAACAGAGAGCAGGATCAACCTTTTTGTTGGTGACATACATAAAGGTATAGCACTGCAGGATGGGGGCAAGTTCTAGAGAACCACAGCACTACAGGATGGAGGCAAATTTTAGGGAACCATTTACAGCAGAAATGTAGAGGATGAGGTTTAGTGTAAACAAATATAAAGTACTGCACTTTGGCTACAACAAGCTTAGTTTGTAGTATCAGTTGCAGGAGTGGAACTGATGCCAACAGAGGGGGCACACACACCACAGGGATCATCAACTCCCTGTATCTCCAATAGTAGTAGTAGTGCATGGAGAAAGTTGCACGGTATGTCCACAGGGAACAGACTCCAGAAGCACTATTATCTTCCATTCTACAGAGCCCTGTTCAAACCACACTTGTTTTTTTTTTTATTTATTTGTTCAAACCACAGCACTATGACTACTGTGTACAGTTCAGCAAGTCATATAAGCAAATCTGTATCAAGAACTGGAAGGAAGAGGAAAGCCATCAGAAAAGGGATGAATGGGAAGAGACATACTCATACACTACATGTACAGCTCCTCACACTTGAAATAAGAGGAGGCATGGGAACAAATGATACTGGTGTACAAGAACATGCCAGACAGATGTGAAGATGCTATCATGAACAGGAAAGACACATGCAGAAAGTAGGGGGCAAAGGCAGCAGACTGGGGGGGGGGCTAATTTCTCCCTCTATCTCCAAAAGTACTTTTTCACAGGGCTGCAGAGTTCTAAAATGGACTACTAGAATAGGTAGTACAGAGTTACATAATAGAGGGCTGCAATTACATGATACCATGAATTCTGGAAGTAACTTGTGAAGTAGCTCATTGGTTTGCCTTTCTTCCAATACTCTTCACTCTGTTTATATAGCTGAAGGAAAAGAGAACGTGGATCAACCTCTTCAATGCTGACAAAGACAGATGCAGCAATAGATGATGGATGAAAGACACTAGAGAAGCATTTGAAAACATTAAAAGAGGGCAGAAAGGTGTCAATTGAGGTTCACTCCACACCAATATAAAGTTCTACATTTGTGTCACAATCATCCTGGTGTGATGTATTAGTTGCTGGAGGGTGGAGTACAGTACAAACTGATGCTAACAGAATGGGAAAAGGATATGAGCAATTGATCACACATGGAATGGGACACTGGGAGAAAACTGACAGTGGCAGGAGCAAGCAGAATGATAGGGAGTATGCCTGCTTAGCTGCAGAAGGATTTGAAAATGAAATCACTACAGGATCAGATCTGGGATTAGAAAATAAGTATTTGTAAGACTGATAAATGTTATATATTCTAGATGCCTTCTTAGGGGCTGCAGGCTGGCTATCAGGCATGTTACAGGTAGTAGTAATAACATCCACCAAAGCTGGAAGAGCAGGAGGAACAGCAGTAGCTTGATAAAATTCCAGCTGCAAAGAATCATAACTTTTTTTTTCTCAGAAGCTGGAGTGCAATTTTGTTCCCATTGAAAAACAAATGGTTTCACTGAAGATATAGCTTCAGAAAAAGAAATTCTTCCAAGGAAAATTTGGAGGAAATGCTCTCCTCAAAGTCTCAATTAGTTGCTTGTGAAGAAATAACACATTTGTTTCCTTAAAATCAGTTTCCTATTTCATCACACTGTGAATCTTCAGAAACTGAATTCCTTTCTCTCTTGAGCCCTGAGCTAAAACCAATACATTTTCCCTGACTAAATCAACAGAGACAGAAGATAAATGTTAAATTTATGTTGACTCACATCAGGGACATCATGCCAGGAAACAGGCATCTTAGTCCAGCTAGGTAGATAAGCAATCTCCACTTCTTCTTCCATGACCAGTAAAATTGGTTCCCCTCATGCCCACCCAAGGGCATTTCAACACAACAGGAAATCTGTGTAATGCCAAGTCCATGGTGGTTGAAGGGAATACACCACACGCAACTGAGGAAGATGAGTGGTCTGAGAAACCTAAAGTGGTCATTGCAAGTCATCTATATGTGGCTGAGGCAAAGTAGTAGCCTGCTGAAGAGGCAAGGACTATCTGGGAATTTTCTTTTTTGTGACTAGAGGAAGGAAGAACCATGAAACCAGTAAGCTGTTCCATTGTAAAGCTGAGAAAGTAGCCTGAAACCCAGACAGTGATAGCAGCAGCAACTTTTAAATGGTAACTATCAAAAGAGTAGTGTTTTCACCAGAAATACACCATGACAAGCACAGCACAACATGTTCCAGTACTTAAAAACAATGTACAGAATTATCATCAATACAAATTAGAGTAAACTCGATAAAAACAAATGTGTATACTAAAAATAAGAAAACAACCACTCTCCTTCAATGGACAGAAATGTCATGTGACAGTCCAAAAAAGACTAACCTTGCAAAACGCATACAGTTCTTCAAATAAAGTAATGTTTTAGTCATAAAATTAAGTGTGGAATGCATTCTCCCCAAAGGAAAATTATCTACCCAGCAATGGAAAAACAGCTGACCATCAATCATCAAAAGCCTGAAAGAACAACACTCTAACAGCAAAAAAAAAAAAAAAAAAAAAGGCTCTGAAAGACTTGGCACCCAGACCATTGAGACTCTACAGCCTAGTGTGAGCTGTCAATAGTCTGGATGTGTGGATGGTGCCTTAAAGATTTGGAATCTGACCTGTTGTTATTTCCTAGGCAGGATATGACACATACAGCTAAATGTACTGCAGCATTAATTTAATTATGAACATCAAGTTGTGCATCTAGGTGAAGTATCCTACTTTGTTTTAGTGAGTTTTCAAGGTGATTCTCACATACATTAGACATCTGTTTCAAGAGGGCATTAATTAATCCATGCCCAAAGTGTGTACCTTCTGCCACTCAACTGCATCATGGCCTTGAGGCTGGCAAAGTTGCAGCTCAGCACATTCTTGTTAAGCGTTTTCTTAATGTTCTGCATAATTACCCACCTTTGAAAAACCCTTCTCCTCTGGAGGATTTTATTATTAATGACTGACAGGCTGACATACTCTGTTCATACTAGATGGTTCAGTAGACAAAGTTTATCTATTACATGATGCTGCACTTGGTGACCTTTAACAGAAAACTACAGGCCCTGTGAAAAGGGACCCCTAATATAGTCTTTCACAAAGAATGTTTCCCACAAGACTAACCCTCGTTTCCTGATGAAAATAATTTGGAACTGTCCCTCAAACAGTCTTGCTACCGCCTCATTTTTTTACATGGGGAAAGATGGCTCTTTATACCACTGAAGCACACCAACTAAGGTTATAAACAGGGAAATGAGTTCAGGAATACAAAGTTAATGTTCATCCCTTTTGTCTTCAGTATGGAAGGCTCAGCTGTGAATATGTAAACCCTATGCAAATGGACTAGTAAATGCATAATTTTATTATAATTTCTTGGACAATGCAGTTAAAAGCCATTCTCAAGTAAGGGTGTGGCTGCTTCCAGTGCTTGTTTCAAGATTATGTCCATTATGGACAACTGCAAGATGGTGACACTGTTTCATAGCTTCACGAAACATTATTGCATGGTCCATGATGCCAGCAGCTGTGCCTCCTTTGGCACATGCTCCAAGACTTGGTCTTGTAAACTGTTACTTTTTAGAACCCACTGGCTCTGCCTAACCAAACGATGCCTGATACTGTATCGAATTATTCTCAAGTTTCATTTACAGAGGGTGCCTGAAAGACAGAAATAATAAATATATTGAGTTCTCACCAAATCAGCTAATTTTTGAGATATTCCTTCACAGTGGGTATGTTTTATATCTTTTAACCAATAACCTTAATTTGGGCAGCTCCTCCAACTACCTTTACAAACAAAAGTCCCTGTAAATTTGGCAAGGTTATAATTTGATATTCTTGTTTAGGTTTTTCAGGTGGGAGCCAGAACCTGAAACTACAGGGCTAAGTGGATCCTATTAGATCCGATAGGTAAAACCATGGCAAGAAAAATGGTGAGTGAGGGCCCTTCAAAAGGGAGTTGCAACAGACACCTACTGCAGATAGCCTTCTCGAAAATCAACTACAGCAAGCACTCCAAGTATAATGTACATAGCCTAACTTGATGACTTTAACTCAGAAATTCCCCCTCCAACTATTAAATCTCACTTCATTCAAAAATCTTTACAAACACTGTAAACCTTCTTTGGAATTATATTTTATTATATTTAGCTTAATTTTATTTCCACTTCTATGTGAAACTGCCACTGATTACAATGCATAAAAAAACATCATTAACAGTGTTCATCTATGTATTACATATTATGGTGTTCCTCACCTCGGTAGAGTCCAAAATGGTTCCATTTGGGATCAGCACTCTACCCTGGTTAACAAACTTAAATAAACAAAACAATAAACCAAGAAAGAATATGAAGGT